>NC_082643.1:42423138-42723138 GCF_028023285.1 Balaenoptera ricei | reverse complement strand
GCTGCTTTTCTCACGGCACATCTTTTCGCCCTGAAAGAACAGCTGACAAACCACGGTTCTTTGACAGAAATATTCCTGAAATTAACAGAGTGAGCCTATTGCTTCAAAGAAAACAGCAAACAGTGACTGGTGCCGATGAAAAAATGTCAGGTTTTAAGCAAAAATTCTGATTTTGAAAAACTTGTGATATCCACCACTGTTTGACTTAGAATTTTCTGAGACTGCTGGAGATATTTTGATATTATGTATGATGTGATTTTTTTGATGTATTACAGAATAAAACATCTTGGAAGATCTACACACACTGTAGTAGTAGTAATGATGTAGTGCTAAATGGCCAATGGGTGCTATAAAATTACATATTGGTAATAGATTCAACGTACAAGATAGACTAATGGAGTTTAAAGTAATAGAGTATAAAAAGTTCACTGATGTAGTTTCAAATGCCACATAGCAATCAATCTTTAAGAAACTGAAAGCTATTCAGAAACAATGACCTGCATAAGGTATTAAAATATCCTTCTCCCCGCCCCCTTTTAACCACATACCTGTGTGAGACTGGATTTTCCTCATATGCTTCAACCAAAACGAAGAATCACAAGAGGCTGAATGTAGGAGCAGATATGAGAATCCACCTGTGTTCAATTAAGCCAGACATAAAAGAGATTTGCAAAATCGTAAAACCATTCCACTCTCTTCCCTAATATTTTGTTTGGAAAAGTTTTTTTTTTCATATAAACATGTAATCCATGTTATTACGTAATAGTTTCATCATTGCTACTTCTAAATAAATTAATATATTTTTAAAATCTCAGTTTTGATCTCTGATACAGTGACTACTAATAGATGCAGCCCCTATAAACAAAAGTGGGTGGAGTCCTCAAGTTTTTAAGGATCAAAAGGTCTTCAGACCAGAAAGCTGAAAAAACATTACTTTAGCCTCATCCCATTCTCAGGGTCAGTGTTGACACAGGAAACCTGGTGCACCAAGAGGGATTACATGAGGGGCTTCGGAAGTCCACAAGCTGGGGAGAGCTACAGGCTCCATCTCTGAATTCCTGTGCCAGGGCTCTCCCAACACCATGCTATCTCTTGAGTGTGGTAGCTTGGTTTGGTGGCATTTCTAGCAAAAGTCAATAGGAATAATAAATAAATAAAAAGGAGCTTTGCAATGGGTGGGAGAAAATGAGAATATTGATAAGGCGAAAAAGACTAAGCTAGTGCTAAGCCAATTCCATTGGACTGCTTCTTCAACACTCCAAATGGGCCAAAATGAGGGGTGAAGAGGAAATTTTATTAAAGATGAGAAGCAAATGGCAGAAAAGGGACTTACTGAAGATCATTTGCACATTTAAACCCTGAAAAGAATTTTTGCAAGCCCGTATTTGATAGCAACTCTTCTTGAGGTCATTAGAATTATGAGTAGTACTGCATTAAAACAATGAGAACTGCCCTAGGTTTTCTCTCTTACCACTGACTTCTTATTTTTGAAGAAATATCTATTGTTGTAGAAGTTGTTAACATTCCCTATCTTCTGCCTCTGAAGTGGAGTTGCACTGGAGTGGAATTTGTAATAAGCACAATATCCTCAAATGTGGAACTCTGCTGATCATACTTAAAATGAACTGGGAATTTTGTTAGTATCTTTAGAAAGAAGAAAAGTCACTAAAGCACCCTAAATAAACTTAAAAAGTGTTTTCTACATTCTCCTGTTCTGGGAAGTCAGTTTTCAAACCAAATAAGCAAGTAACTATAAAAACGGATGTAAGTTGCTAACACTTTTCAAAGACTGAAATGGCAAGTTATCTAGCTAATGACAGTGGGCGCTGTGCTTCCAGAAAGGGGGGCAGGACACCAGAGTATTCCTGACGTGAATATGGCAGGGGCAGGAGATAACAGATGTATAATTTATTACTGCTTACTTTCCACAATATGATGGGTAGAGAATAGGCTCAGGGAAAAGGAGCCCAAACCATGCGATGTAGTCCTTTTCCACAGGTCCATTCAAGTCTGAGGGTCGTGTCTCCCAGAAGCCACTTGCCTCTCCCTGCGGCTGGGCACACAGTCAGCCCCAGGAGTCCAGCACAACTGGGAAGCTCAGGATGCAGAAAGCCTGGTTTTTAAAGATGGATCGCACTAGAACTGGAACCAGACCCTAGCAGCCAACACCTCTGCGAGCAGAGACTTTAAGCAGGCACTTCTGAAAGATATATTCACAACTAGAAAAGATCTACACAAAGTTTTATTAGACCTCAGTTTTGTTTTGTTTTTCCTCCCCTGAAGAGCTGGCTTAAAAACTTTCTTTTTTCTTTTCTTTTTTTTTGAGGGGGGGTGATGAGAAGGGGTGGTGGTAGATAGTAGGTATTTATTTGAAACGAAAAAAAAAAGTATCTGGACTATTGCATTTAATCATGTATTGTAATTGTGTTACTCTACCTTTTTGCATCAGAGACAGATATACAATGAACATTCAGTTATCACAGATTGCACACTAGATAGTAATTCTTCAGGCCTTTTACATAACCACCAAAGAACAGATATTGGATTCTGCAATATAGTACAAAAGTCCACAATCAATCCAGTCTTAGCCAGTAACTTCAATTTACTTCTGTTGCTGTACAAATAATTGGCCATTACTAGGGCTTACAAGTTAATAACAGGACAAAAAATATACATTGCACTGACACAAAAAGTCAGCTGTGTTAATAGTCATGCAACAAGTAACCAAACTTGCTGAAATTAAAAATACTTTCTAAAAACAGTTTTAATGGCATAAATATTTTATACACAGTTCATTTACCAAAACAAAATGTATTTAAATGATACAAAGGAAAAATAAGTTTCTACCAACTTTATACATAAGAAAGTGCAAAATAACTTATCTAGAGTGTTTTGCTATTATTCAGACGGATGGCTGCTAGGGGCAGCTATTCTTCTCTTCAAAAGCATGACATTACAGTTGCACACTACACACGAATGTTAGAAGACATGGATGGATGGATGGATGGATGGATGGATGGATGGGTGGGTGGGTGGACAAACTACTACGAAGAGCAGGCAGAAGCCCTGTGAGGTACTCTCAGAGAAAGAATACGGACCACACAAAGGTGGATGTACATGCTGAGAATATATGTTGGTAAACAGATTTACATGGAACACAGAAGGACATCCAGAGGAACGATTAGTTTACGTAAGTGAGTGTACTTGTATGTGTGAGTGATTTGTGATTTCTACATTAAAAGCAAAAAGAAAAGAAACCCACTGAACGAAACAGTTGCCCACAGCACCAGCTGCCAGAGGAAATACTATCATGAGGGTTTTGGTTTCCACCTTCTAGTTATGGAAGTTGTGTCGGAAAGTTTCAAAGTGTTCATCCCATATAACTTCATATTACATAGAGGAATAACCTTTAAGTAACTACATACAGACATTCATATATTCAAGTCTTTAAAGAACATCTCTGCCATTGGGTTTGGGGTAAACATGGTTTGTGGACACAAGGAGGACGCCTCTTTTAAAAAGTGTAGAATAACACTGCTACAACTTCATCTCTAGGGCCGGACAGGGGCAAAGCCCATGATTATGTGAGAGCACAAGTCCTGCAACTGTTGAACATCCAGCATTATTTATTAGAATTGAAGTAAGAAGGTGCGGGGGGGAAGAGGAAGGTGGGGAGGAGTGAGACACAGAAAGGAAAACAGAACACAACTTTTCTTCAAGTTAAAGTATTAATGCCAATAATCCTTTTATTAACAAGTATATTTGAACTTTTAGAAATGGAAGTGTTTTAATCAATTTTGATATGTAATCATAAATAGACTGTAGGCTCAAACCTAGGTAAATAAAGGTTTAAATTTAGTAAGCATAAGGCACTAAAGCAGCCTTTATATTTTCTCTTGGAGACCTAGTTATCAGGAAGAACAAATTTGTTCTTAAGCTGGTTTCAGCCCATTAGGTACAAGATTACTATTGTACCAATGCCTGTTTTTGAATGCATGTGCATATATGTGCATTTTAGTGCATAAGTGTGCCTGTCACCAGGGCCTAAAGATGAAAAATCGGGAAAGCCAAAGCCGCTGTCCTTCGTATGATAACTCCATGAGGTGTGAAGGCCTCTCCTTCCTTTCTTGGGCCATAAATGCTTCTACATTTTTCAAATCACAGGGCTTTTAGAATTGTTCATAATATTATCGCTAAATATCTGAAAATGTTAAAATCTAGATTAATTGTTTCATTTGTTTTATATATATATTTATATATGTACATAACACACATTTAAAAAAATCCCACCACCAAAGCCTTTTTTCTGTAAACTAAACTTATCTCTTAGCCCCCACCAGCTTTAGTCTCCCTGGATTTGTGTGTTCTGTATCCAACTAGTAGAACAAATTAAATAACTAAATATTAAAATACTGTAATTATATTCATAGCAAAAACAAAAAAATAGACATTGATACAGTATAAATCTCACGGTTTTCAGGTAGATGGCATTAAATGGTAAAGGTTAAGTATAAGCAGTTCTGACATGATCCAGTTTTACAACAAGGTTTATATGTTAATTCTGTACACTTTTTTCTTTTTTTAACCCTTTTTTGAAAATAAGCTATAGTAGAACATTAGTGTCACCAAAGACACATACTTCTTATGTTCTATGCAGGAGAAGCTAACATGGGTTACATGCAAATATGTTTCCATTAGCTGAGGCAGGGCTGTTTCCTGAACTGCGTCGATTGCCCGACCACCGCTATGCAGTGCTAAGAGGGGATGCTGTGACCAAAGGGCAGTCCAAAGAGAAGCTTACAAGGGGCCTTATGACATTAGAACAACACTGAGGTGGTGCGTAGCCATGTGTGAGATGTAGCAACGTATGACATGCCCAAAGATTTCCAGGGTATCTCATGACCAGACTCTTATTCTCCCACACTGTTTCCTAAAGAAGGTCCACATGACACTGTTTTGGTTACTAGCTTAGGTTAAGTGGAGATACTGCGGGCAACTTGAAAGAAATGACATCAGGCACATGGGCTGGGTTTGAAAGGGGGGGGGAAAGACCACAGATAACGTCTTTGAGGATTAAAAAATAAAACATATTTATAATTAATTGGTGAGCGATGTCAGACAAACCGTAAGTATTTCATTGAGTTAGTGGTTTAGTTTGAAGTCTCATGTTACAGGCAGTTAAGTCCTTATTTAGAAAAAAGGCCTTTGTACCTATTTACAATATACACAGTTACTTGCAAAGAAGTCAGATTTACAACTATTTTCTAAAAGCCTTTTTTTTTTTTTTTTTTGTAGTCGTTGGTTTTTCCAAATAAGGATGAGGAACTCTACAAAAATGAGACGCAAGAAAAGGACAGTTAATACGTGAGGATTTTCTCTTGGAGACAGCTATTGTTAAGGGAGAATCGGATATTGAAATGTTGCTCCTAGGAACCACCTTGTATTCTTCTTGTGCTGTTCACCTGAATAGTGTCTGCCCCATGACTGTACTCTACACCCGTTTATTCAATGTTCCCTTTGAATCCCACACTTCAAACACGCGGTATGAAGAGATGTGTAAACGGAGACTGTTTTGATGCCTTCCGAGCTGCGAGTTGTGACAGGGGAATAGGGAAGGGGGTCTACAGACCGTGGTCTCCAATCGGCTTGTTGAATCTTCAACAATTTCGAGGCCCATCTTCTGAACCCCTCTCATGCTGTAAATTGTAATAACAGTTCTGACAAACACGTACCGGGGATGAGATTTTCAAGCGTTTGATTTCTGACTGAAATCGGCTGCACCTAAAGGAAAGGCAAAATGAGGTAGTTATGGGTCTTCTCCATGTTTGATCACTGGGCTCAGAAACACGAATTTAAAATCTGAATGGACAGCTTGTGGCATAACGCCCAAGACCGTACAGGGCCAGAAGAATGCCCAAAGCCATACTGGTTTGGGTCATGTGGTTTGACCAAGGACCAAAATGAGTGCTGTATTACTTGTGTCATTCTATGAAAAAAAGTAACATTAAACCAAGGCAAGCCATTTATTTGACTGCAGAGAATTGAAAAAAAAAAAGATTCTCCTACAGGATGAAGCCAAGGAAGTGAACATCTATGAGGCTACTCTTCCTGTGCAAGATGGAAATGCATTCTTCCTCGTGCCCTATAAACGTGGGCGGTATGCCAATGTCTTTACTTGGAGCCTGACTTTTTTCTCTTGGCAAGAGAGGACTTACCACCCATTTTAAAAGACACTTTGGTCACTATCAAGTTCCTTTGGGCTTTTAAACACTTTGGTTCACTCCTCAGTCATTTCTTAAACAGGTAGTTTGGCTTTTCTGTCTGGTCCAAATTTTCTCATTTTCTGTTTACCTTGACAGAATTCCCTGAAGTGGACTATACTTATCGAAGTCAGAGTCCTTCATAGAAAGCATTCCTATTCCCGGCCTAAGGCAGGGTATGACCTTGGGTGTGGCACTTCATCACTTTGACCTTGGCTCTTCACAAGACTGAAACAGAGTTTTATTTCTTCCATTAGACCAGTAAAAGTACCCAGAGAATACATGAAGTGCCACCAGCCGAGGGGGTTTAAAGAACTGGACTTTGAGGAGACCCTCAGGAATGAAGGCTGGCAAGCTCCCTCAGCAACAGAAGGGCACAAAGATCACGGTAGAGCCGCGCCCTCCTGGACAGCATTCCTTCTGTGCCTGCTCTGTCAAAATCAATCACTTGTTTGGTTTGTTTTTCAAATAAAGCCTCCCTCCCACACTTGAGAGCAATAGATAATTTAAAGAATTACCTACATTTAAACAGTACTTTAAAAATTAAACTCTACAAAGAACAGATGTGTGTGCCAGCATATAAATGGAGGTGCTGACTATCAGAAATTATTAGATTGGGGATTTCCCTGGTCGCACAGTGGTTAAGACTGCGCTCCCAAAGCAGGGGGCCCCGCTTCAATCCCTGGTCAGGGAACTAGATCCCATATGCATGCCACAACTAAGGAGCCGGTGAGCTGCAACTAAGGAGCCCATGTGCTGCAACTAAGGAGCCTACCTGCCATAATTAAGACCCGGCGCAATCAAATAACTAACTAACTAAATAAACATTAAAGAAAAAAGAAATTATCAGATCACTAGGCTTTACAGAGTGGGTGTCTCAAAGCACAGAACCACAAGACAGAATCCTCTGCCAGCCTCATAGAAATTCCTATAAGAAACGGCTGGCAGCAACATTCTGCTGCTTCATCTTGAATAAGACTTCCCAGGAGAAAAGGAAGACATTAGTCTGAAAAAAATTAATAATTATAATAACACTTCTTACTGAACACCTATATTACCAGACTTTGCACCTGGTGCTTTACAAAACTCATACACGATTTCATTTAATTCTCTCAACACCTCTATTGAGCAGGTGTAATTATTCACATCTTACAGATGAAGAAACTGAAGCTCAGAGGGGTTAGTAACGTGCCTGAGATGGCACAATGGACAGCAGCCCAGGGAGCATTTGTCAGTGTAAACCCAAGGCCACCCCCTTTCCAATAAGCCAATGCCCCTCAATAACTAACTCAGAAGCAATGATACAATTTGTGTTTTCTGTGAAAGCATCCCTCTAGTAAGGCAATACAAGCATTAGAGGGTACTGCCCATGGGATCTTTTCTGTTGTCTGCCATGGAAAGGACTGTTACATGCATATGTGGGACCCCAGGGTATAAAAGACATGGCATCCAAATCAATGGTGATGGGACAGCTGAGTCTTCATACTGGGGAAATATAAGTGATCCCCACCCCATGTCATACTCTCAAATAAATTCCAAATGGATTTGGACCTAAAGACCTCAACATGAAAAACAAAACTTTGAGGACTTCCCTGGTGGCACAGTGGTTAAGAATCCGCCTGCCGATGCAGGGGACACGGGTTTGAGCCCTGGTCCGGGAAAATCCCACACGCTGCAGGGCAACTAAGCCAGTGCGCCACAACTACTGAGCGTGCGCTCTGGAGTCCGCGAGCCACAACTACTGAGCAGCCCGTGTGCCACAACTACTGAAGCCCGCGTGACAAGAGCAGGTGCTCCACAACAAAAGAAGCCACCACAATTAGAAGCCAGCGAACTGCAACAAAGAGTAGCCCCCGCTTGCCACAACTACAGAAAGCCCGTGCACAGCAACGAAGACCCAATGTAGCCAAGAATAAATTTAAAAAATAATAATAAAAATGAAAAAATAAATACCAGGTGCTTTGCATATATTAGCAAAAAAAAAAAAAAAAAAAAAAGAAAAACAAAACTTTGAAACTTTTAAAAGAAAATAAATAAGGCTATCTTTATGACCACAGGATAGGGAAAGATTTTTTAAGACCAAAAAACAGCAAAAGTCATAAAAAGCAATACATACTACTACATCAAAATTAAAAACTTGTGTGACAGAAAAAACATACGTAAAGTTAAAACACAAGCCACAGACTGGCAGAAGATATCTGCAAGGCATATGAAAGACAAAGGATTAGAGCCCAGAATACATAAAACAACTCCTCAAGTAGGGGGAAAAAAATCGAAGAGCAAACGCAAAAGGAAAATGGGCCAAGTTACCCAAGAGGAAACTCAAACTGGCAATAAGCATATGAAAAGATGTTCAACCTCAGAAGCACTGCAAGTTAAAACAACAAAGTAATACTGGCTATCAGATTGGCAAAAGTGGAAAAGTTTGGCAATACCAGGTGTGAATAAGAACTGGGAGAACCTGCATATACTGCTGGCGGTGGAGTAAACTAGCACGACTGTTCTGGAGAGTATTTTGAATATCTAGTTAAGCTCACGAGTATGTCTACCATCTTCAAGTCCATTCTGAGGTTATCTCCTCTAGAGAAATTCTAGCTTGTGTATTAAGAGAGCATTTATACGGGTGTGCATTGCAGCATTGTTTGAAGTATTGATAAAATGAAAGAAAATCCCTTAACAGTCCGTCAAAAGGGAAGGAGATAAATACTGATATATTCATACAAAAAAAAAATGACAGCAGTTAAGATGAAATTATTAGAATAATAGTTACTTATGTGAATGAATTTCAAAAACAATGTTGAGTAAAAAGAAAAATAACAAGTTACGGAGGGGTACAGACAGGATGCTATATTTATGTAACACTGAAAACACAATAAACAGTAATATAGTGTTATCTATGAACACAACGTATGCACTCAAAGTAAAAACACATGGAGAAGAGGGTGTGATGGGTGAGGGTGAAGAGAGGACTTAAAATGAATCTGTACTGTTTTATATGCAAATGTGATCAAATGTTAGCACCTTCCCAGCCTGAGTCACGGGTGGCCATGTGTTTGTGATGATTACCTCTGTATTTTCCAATGTGACAAATACTTCACAATGGCAATAAAAAAGAACAAGGAGGAAGTGAAGGCTGGTTTAGACAGACACAGCGCACTGGAGCGGGGAGCCCGCGGCAATTCAGGACCTAACTGCCGGGCATAACGCACATCCTCAGAGCTTAACCCACAGACACTCAGGAAGCTTGTATCTCATCTTACTTCTGGCAGAAGAGCTGACCGCAGTTCCTGCAATGGTGCCGTCTTTCCGTGAGAGAAAACCGCACGGAGCAGCCCGAACAGCTGTCCCCTCCTTCGTCCTTCACCCAGTGGTCAGCGGCAGAGCGGCCCGGCTGGTCACTCACAGACCAGCTGAAAACCCGGCCTCGACTATCGCCCACGAGGATCCTACTGTGGTCCCTGCAGGAGACACGACGCAGAGTCACCGCATGGAAGGCCTCGGCCCCGGCACCGCCATGCGGCCCGAGAGCTTCCGGTGACGCCGGTTCCCAGGGGTGTGTGCGCTGGGGAGGGGGTCGTGCGTGCAAAGGGACAAAAATGGGACTGAGCCGGAATGTACGCTTCCGTTTCAGCTCCCCTGGAATCGAACCGTGCCGTACCTTTGAAGAACACAGAAGGTAAAGTTTTCGTTTTTGTTTTACTTTTTTCTGAAGGCAAAGCTTTTTGGTTTTTGAAATTCGGAAGTGAAATCCACACACCGGCAGGTTTCTTCTTCTCATTCGTCTGTTGGAGCCACACATGATGATGCAGATGAAACCTGTGCTCCCAGAGACTGCCTGAGTGCGTGCGCCCAGGCTGAGCCGATGGCCCCGTTGGGAAGAGTGGCCGGAAGAGCCTGGACACTTACTTGGAGACGCCCAGGGCAGTGATCTCGGCCGGGAGCGCGTTGTCCTTCCGGTCGAAGGCCGTGTGCATCGTCAGCTTACTCCGGAACACCAGCTGCCGTTCCCACCGGTACCCTGGGGTGGAAAAGTGCGACGTGTGACTGAGAAAGTGAGGGGAGCCAGCGTTTGGTAGGTGCACCCTATCCCGCTGCCCTCAACACGTCAGGGTGCTGCAACACATCTCCGGCAGCCTCTCTGTTCTCGGCAGCTGCTGCCTCAGTTAGAGGCACAGCAGTCTGGCTTGACACTGACCATGGACCAGGTCAGGCCTTCACAAAGACACACACGGAGAAGGGGAAATCCTCAGTACAAGACGACACAATTTCTCCGGTTGAGGACGCTGCCCCAACTCTATCATAGGCAAAGATACCCGTGAATACAATTTTATCTATCTGTAATCAACAGCTTGCCCATTTTCAAAGGCTTTCATAATCTGTGAATGAATGAAGCTTTGGTTTGAGGTGTTTTTCTTTAAAAAATGCCCAACGTATTGCAAACACCATGGCAGGAGAGAATGCCCAAGGGCCTTTAAGTCTGCCTTACACAAGAAGAAACTTGAGGCCCTCTTTGTTGGGGGGTCTTGGTCACAGGGCTGGGGCAAGGGAGAGCTACAGCCCACTGCCTCCGTCCACCAACCCTCGCGCCACCCACAAGAGGCGAGAAACAGACACCAGACTTCAAGTTACCGGGCTTCAATCTGCTGAAATTCCGCGCTTCAGCGGGATTGGGGTGGGGGTGATTAAGGGGAGCCTGCAGGTGAGGTCTGGTCTGGCCCTCTGAATAGTTCACAAATACGAAGCCGTCTTTCTCGTCGAGGCTGAGCTGGTCGGACCAGCGCCGGGAGTCATCGGAGCCACTGTCGTTACACCAGGTGGCTGTGGCTCGGCAGGAGGCCGCCCGGGGCCTGTGGCTGGTGCTGCTGGGCTGGCTGGGAGTGTCCCCGGGGTCCTGGCTGACGCTCTGCTCGTCTGCTTCGGAGTCACTGCTGTCCTCGTCCTGCGCTTCTGGCCCTGGGTGTTGCGGTGGGAGAATCAGAGAACACACACACGTTAGAGCGAGACCCAGCTTTGTCCCGCTGGTATTTTTCCTCTACTAGTTAAGACACAAGAGACATACTATCTTAAGCTCAATATTACAGTAAGAGAAAATAAATTGCCAGAATTTCCAGCTAGGTACAGATATCAAAACGGTAGAATTTCGGTAGAGTTCACAGAATGCTTTTGACCAAAATCCTTAGCTTGGCATTCATTCTTTCACAACCTGGTCCAAACCTGCCTTTGTGGATTCTCGCCACCTGCCTCAGTTCAGCTGGGTGGTGCCAACTCTGCTCTCCACGCAGGCTGTCTGCTCCTCCGTAGAGCTAACTTTGCGCGCTCGGGTTGGCCCTACCTAGACTCACCTTCCCAATCTCTGTGTGTTCCGATGTTACCTATCTTCCAAAGCATAGCTTAAATGCTTCTTTCTCTAAAATCTCACCTGGTTCCTGCAACAGAAAGTAACTCTCTCTCCCGGACTCCTTTAACAGCTGTACGGCTCTCACCTATTTAAAATTCTCACCCCACGCTATTACTTTCCGTCACTCTTTCTACAACACAGTGGTCAGTTGGAGAGAAGAGGTCCCAAGCACAGTGCCTTCCATATAGCAGTCAATATAAATGCCAACACAGATGACCGAACTGTGGATGAAAGCTTTAATTTAGAGCTTTGTTCTTCCTCCTCTTTCCATTGTTACTGTGCATTTCTTCATCTCAACTCCCTTGCAATAAAGTCTACTGCAGGGAAAATTTATGGGAAATAAATATATGTAACTGGAAAAAAGGAGAGCAAGAACGAGTGAGCAAGCACCAGCCCACTACAAATATTTTTTAGCAAGACAGATACTTAACTTGGCTTATGATCATGAAAGTCTTCAAACAGCAGTCTTTGAAGCAGCTTTGATTTCCAGAGAACCACTAGCTTATCTTCCCTTTCACCCAGGCCACTGCCCTCAAGTCCCACCACTTCGACACTGTCCCAAGTCAGTCCTTCCTGTGGGCTGCTCTGCCGCTTCTGCCAAACTTTGTCCACAGTATGAAACATAAGGAAGACGAAGACATACAAATGTCTCTCCTCCCCAAATCCAACCCCTTCTTCTATCTCTCTTATTCATCTTTCGCTGTTATCCACTTACACGCTTTGTTAAAAGGAAGGGAAGGGACCCACTTCTCACTGGACCACACAATCCAATGTCCGACACACTATAGTTATTAATCCCCAAATACTAACTGAATTGAACTGAATTTTTAGGTCTCCAAATGCCCAGATGACTTCCTCAGTGGAGCTACATTTGACTATGGAAATTTACATGCATTAAAGTAATACAATCTTTAAAATGTTCTGTCCACCGGTTCTGGCAAAGAAAGTAAAGACTACTTTCAGCTTACAAGGACAGGGGATTTGTGTCTCTCTGATAATAAGCCTTTTTCCTTAACAACTCCCTCACATCGTCAAACTCACGCTGAATTCTCAGTGTATAAAAAGTAACCATGGAGAGACGATTTAGAGGTTGAACTTAAAAAACCCTGTTCCTTTCTATGAAGTGTCTTGCACCAACTGTTCTAAATTGATGAGGGGTAACTTCTCTGGAGATTCAGTAACCCAAAGCACATCTTAGCCTGATTCTCTAGCACTGTTTCCAAACATTCTGCATAAATATAATCTATCTCTATTATTTCACTGGAAAATTTTAAAGTGCTTCACAAATAGCAGATAGCAGAATACAGATCACCAAGCTTCTGTTTGATGAATGTTCTTCTTGAGCAGGTCCAGGGCGTGGACCCTCGTCTGCCTCTGTGAATAGTTTACAAACACGATGCTGCCCTGTCACTCACAGGGAGCTGTTCAAGTGAAGGGTGAGACAGATGTGGGACTGAGAAGTGGCCCTCTGACCCATCCAACACTGCGCCCTCTGGATCTGCTTTGTATTTTTCAGAACCGAAAGCCCAAGCCTCTGGTATTCCAGGAAGCTTGTAACTGTTATTTATTATGGGATGTGGGAGCCGACCACAAAGACACGACCACAGGGGTGCTGCCTGGTGAACCAGACAGAACTGTGCATGCCGGCCCAGCTGCCTTACACGCTAGGCAGTGATCCTGCTTCTGACAGCAACGCCCAACGTCAGGCTCTTGCTTATCTCGGTTGATGTAAGTTTACGCATAATGACTTAAAAAAAAAGAAACATGAAAACTATTGAAAAACTTTTTAGAAAGTATTAAATACCTATTTGTGCTTCTGGACAGTCTTCCTGCATTTCTAGGACTTCAACAGTCTCAGGAGCTGGTGTTTCAGGAACTTGCAAAAACTCCATTCTCCAAAACTGAATTTAAGTAAGTATGGAAATGAAAAACAGTTGAACTGATTACAGAAACAATTTACCAGTTACTGGATGAAGATTGGTTCGCAGGGTTAAACAGATAACTTAATTCCTGTTATTGTGTATAGTTAATATCCCTGTTATCTTGAAAAATGTGGCAGGGATTGCTTACAAATAAACAGTTCTCCCCAAACCGTGTTCCATGAGATATGAGTGGGTGTTTGATGGTCGACGGAAAAGGACTGGGGTCAAAGAGATTTCAAAAACATAGTTCAACTAAGTACACGTCTTTGGTTCTTACAAAACCCCCCGAGAACCCTGCATATACTAATATATACTCTAGATCTCCAAGAAGGCATACAGGAAGCAGGATTCCCAGACATATTTGGCTACGGAGCTCTTCACGATGCCCCACAGATGGGTTAACGTGGAATGCTGCTCTGCAGACAGCCGGCTTTAGGGTGTGCCTGCTGTCTGAGGTGCAGGGTGTGGCGTGGGACTGGCCGATGGCCTCATCGTTGCTCAGCATGTGACTGTGATTACGAGGGCAGCGGCCAGCGGCTCTCTGCTTTTATAGAGTGCAATTAATGAAGAAAGACACAAAGAAAAATCTCCTGAGAGAAAAACCCAAATATTAGAACAGACTACAAAGGTAAATACTCTGTGGATTTCATTTTCGGTAGAGGCCCAAGGCATGAGAACTAAGAAAAGGATAAAGTATCTAGGATTCAGGTGAAATCATACAGGATCCTAGACAGGGAATGAATGGATGACCTGAGGCCCCTGGAAGCATCTTCTAGCTCAGTGATTCTCTGCAGAGGAGACACAGTCCCCGTTTTCCCTAAGAAGCCATCTGACAAGCTGAAAAGGCAATACTTATGCAACCGACATTTTTAGCAATCCCGACGTGACATGGAAATCGTGTTTAAGTGATCTGCTTGTGTCAAGCTGTCAAGTGGCTAGCAGCACTAATAGATCTACCTAATGGGAAGAAGAGAAGCCGAGTCACAGGTGTTCTCCGCGTCTGATAACCCCACGGCCAAGGTTTGTTTGCATCTGAGTGAGAGTCTGCTGAACAATACGACAACCTCCAGGTGTCCCTCAACTGTGGACAGCTTCAGAAGTTTCAGGCGAACCACGGCAGCAAATACCCTAATGCGTTTCCTCACAGCCGACTTACCCGGACCACACCGTCTGAGTGTCCTGTGACTATGACATTCTGTGTGTCCCACTCGTTCATCTCCGACACGCAGCAGCAGATGATCTGCTGGCTCCTGCCTGTGAATGTGTTCACACTCACGACGGGGTTCCCATTGATGCTCCACACGTGGATGTACGTGCCAGCGCAGGACACAATGTCCCCCTGAGAAGGTGAAGAGAAACTTCACTCACTCCAGATGACGTTCTCATTTCAGAAGCAAACGGAATCCTTGGCTTCGCTCTTTGGAACCCTCTCAGTCCTCTGACTAGTGACTGGGGAATTTCCGAGGTAGCCTGGAATCCAGTGCTTGCCGACTTAAAAAAAATACCCCAAACAGCGGCCTCCTTAAGGATCTGGGGTCGCGTGGAGGCTGCGGCCAAGGTGGTCGTGCGTGGAGACGGGGCGGGAGCCCTTGCACGCTCCCAGCCTATGCCCCCGCGCAGTGCTGAGCCCGCTTCATTCCAAGTCAAAGCTGTCGGTAACCTGAGGGGTGATGAACTGCTCTTTTTCCTCCCGCTATTTACAAAATCTATCTATACCTTCCACGGAGAGGTAGGAATCCACTTAGTTTTATCAAATGAGCCAAATCACCGAAACCATAGGGTAGAAGAGAAATCTGTCAGTCCATGCACAGCTGTAACTCTCTCCAATTAGTGCAAAGATGAAGTCCTGGTAACGCTGTAACACCCTATTTAAAAATTTGTTATTCACAATAAGAGTGGGGGAATGAGGAAAAAAAGAAGAAAACTAGGATATAGGTCATTTCTTGGCAAACTGAATAAACCCTAAGACTCTCTGAGCTGATAACTCAGGTTTTCATGAGTTCTAAGGATGGGAAAAAACTAACCTTTTCCTTCAAATTCTACCAGGTTGGGGGGAATACAACCTGGTAAGAATACAATCCACTACTGTTAAAGGAAATAAGACACTTCCTGAAGCATCTACTCTGTGTCAGTTAGTGTGGTGGACCCTTTAGACATCCCAAAGCTTATTCACCATCTCATGCGGCCTCCCTTACCCCTGAGACAGCCTGACTGGCCTGATGCTAGGTAGTGGCTTCAGAAATGATGTGGTGAGTTTCAGTACAGGCAGTAGGCACATGAGAACCTACAGAAATTGACAGATGGTCATCAAAAGCAGAGGGAAGGTAGAAACTGAACAGCAGTACTAACGCAAGAAAGAAGGTAAAGGGGAGGCAGGGGTGGCATGATAAGGCGGCCTGGGGCTTTTCCAAACCACTGTCTCTGCTGGTCTTGCTACTGTTTTCTCCCCCCACCCCCCCGCCCCCTTCCTCCCTCTGCTCTTAGTCTACCAAAGTGGCAAGAACCAAACCAAAACCCAAACAAAAATAATACTTAGCAAAGCACTGCTGTGTCTACCTCTGTATCAGCCCCTGAACCACCTCTGACAATGCGTGTCAGCAGCTGAGTTTTAATTAATGGCCTCAGTCTCTGCAGGAGACAGGGGAGAGCCACTCCACGCTGCACTATGCAAGACCTTCTGCAATTACTCCAGGGTGCCTCCATTAGAGCAAACCCTGTGGTTATGAGGGCTGAGAGTAAGAAGAAGAACCAAGGGCAGCTGCAATGTAGCTTACGCCCAAAGTGTAGAATGAAGTAAAGTAGGCTTGACAATAGCTGAAAAAACATAACAAATAGAAATCTTTTCATGAGTTATGAAGAGATTACAGAAGCATCTTAAAAGGGAAAAATCAAACACATCCGTAGTGTCCGCAGCAACTACTGCAATCCAGTGGGTGTATGCTGGCTCAAATAACAACTAACTATAAATAAAATTGTCAGCATTTGAGTGAAGAACAACCCCAAAACAGAGTGCTTGAAATAGTGCAATTAAGCACTTGACTCAGAGCAACACAGCGGGGGTCAGAGTGGCTCTGTTGCGCTGACATTTCCATAAACCTCTTAGTGCGCTTGTAGGACCAGCCCAAGGTGCTGTCCTAAAGACATTTTAAGCCTTTCAAATATACCAAAAGCAAATTTGACTCTTTTATCCCCACACGCTCCCACTCATTCCCAACTCTGATTACCCTTATTATTATGAGACATTCCAAGTGCCATTAACTAGAACTGAGTAACTTCCTTTTTCCTTTGAGTGGCTACAAGGTATCTGACTAAAAGCATAGTACTGAGCAACTTCTGGCAGAAATTAAAGATGTAGCCTCCCTCAGAAGGAAAGCTGCCTGTGGGTGATGGTACGACATGGCTAGAACTACCCTGCGCCATGTAGGATGATCCCGGGCAGGGCTGAGGGGAAGAGTGGGAATGGATGTTTAGAGCTAAGAAGTGATGAGGCTGCGGGGGTGCTGGCTGATCTGCAGGACTGATCCGCCTATGGGATCATCTGTCCCTTGGACACAGAGACCTCAGTCTCTCAAAACCTACCGTTAGTGTCCCCTGTTTACCAATACGACTCCGCAATGACTATCCTCCCCTCCCTGCTCAGTCTGCATGGGGGGCTTCTACGCCGGTGCATTTATTTTCTTCTGATTCATTGTATTTTTGAGAAAAGATAATTTCTTTGATAACTTTGGAATCTGTTTAGAAAACAGTTTTACGAGAATTTTTCTCTTGTTTGGGTACCCAAATGTTACTCTTTCCACTTTATATAATAAATACTTTGAGTATATTTCATAAAACTTCAACAATTTTAACAAATCCCACAAATTCCTTGCTTTTAAAAAAAGCGTATTCTAGAATATTTTATTTTGAACCAAATCTTGCTCTTTAAAGTATGCTGCAGTGACTGGATTTTAAGACAAAACTGCTCTCTGGGTTACAAACTTTAATATCCATTCGCTTTTGCAAACAACATCTAAAACAAGTGGCTTTTATAAAATGCATGCTTATCAACTTAGAAAACACTTAGAGCCATTTTTTATTTATGTAGGCCAGAGCTATTTGTCTTCCTACACAGAAACCAAGTGGCCAATTTACTACTTACTGTTAATTCATTGATACAGAGAGCAGACACGGGAGCCCGATGGCCTCGGAGCTGGGTTAGGAACGACAGCTTGTTCAGATCCCAAATGATGCAGGTTCGGTCACGGGACCCGCTGACGATGATGTGATAGGCTAATGAGGCGGTGGCACAGGTGACAGTATCAGTGTGGCCAAGTAAGGCCTAAAAGGAGAACAGACAAAACCAGCTGACCACAGTGGCAGTGCTCTGCACGGGACTCCAGGAGGGCCGGACGCGCTGGGAGATGACAGGCGCACATGCTGGGAGGGGGTGCCTTGCACAGCAGTATCTGGAAGGTCTTCATTCTCTTCTTGCCACTGTCCCTGCCTCATCCCACCAGGGGGAAGAGAGAAGTCTGGAGGACTCTGGAGGCTCTAATCTCCATTTTTATATTACTTCTCTCCTGGACTCGGGCCAGTACCTTAGAAGGAGAGATGGCAACTGCAACCCAGCTGGGGTTTCTTCATACCTTTTCCACGTGGAGATGCATCGATTATGGCCCCCAAATTCAGAATTTAAATTCGGAATCTATTCTTTTGTGCCATCAACTCCTCTAAGTCCATTCTAAGGAACTACAATTGGATGGATTTTTAAAAATCCTAGTGCATGGGTGTAGTACGTGGTCCTAGAAAGACACAGGAAAATGCAGTCCTGATGTGTCTGCTGGGCGTCTGTTACTGAACTGGAGACACCTGGACCTCTCCTGTGCCTGAGAGGGACCCCTTCTTCAAACTAGAATAAAAACTTTTCTCTTTTGCTGGAATATGAAGAGAAACAGGATCCAGGGAAATGGCAATGTGGGAAAATAAACATTTTGAAGGAAAAGATTCAGATTACTTTTAGGAATTCCTGAGTATTTACTATTTACTTAATGAGCTGGCTTAAAATTTTGGTGATGCAGACACCCTTACTGTATACTTAGCAAACGCCAGAAGGCTGTTTTAAGTAAGAAGTACTTTCTACTGAGGGGCTACAGGCACACTAGCTTCGAAGTCCATTTTCTAAACTGAAAACACTGGAAGCAGGAGCGTTTGGATCAGCAAACTGCATGCCAGCCTTTTACCTGTTCACGTCGAGACCGTGTCTCTTACAGGCTCACCTTTAGACCCAGCAACCAGTGAAGCTTCTGGACTACAGAGACGGTCGTTGGTGTAAGTACGAGGGGCTTAGTTCTTTCCACAGATACTTAAAACACCACTGTTTGTTTGAACCTGGCTTTAAAATAGCTTTGGAGTCAGGAAGAACTGCATTTATATCCTGGCTTTACCACAAAGTGTGATGTGGACATGTGTCTTAACCTCTGTAAGCTGTGGTTTTTTCAGGTGTAAATAGGGCTAATAACGACCTTGGAGAATTTCAGGATTGGAGTTTTTACGTTTTTTAAAACCCTAGTACAGTGCCCTGAACATGGCAGGTGCTCAATGAATGGCAGATATTGTTAACACTACTTTTCAAATGTGTATCAAAAAAACACCTAGATGTAAACTCCATTAAAAAGAAAGCTTGGGGCTTCCCTGGTGGCGCAGTGGTTGGGAATCTGCCTGTCAATGCAGGGGACACAGGTTCGGGCCCTGGTCCGGGAAGATCCCACATGCCGTAGAGCAGCGAAGCCCGTGCGCCACAACTACTGAGCCTGTGCTCTAGAGCCCATGAGCCACAACTACTGAGCCCACGTGCCACAACTGAGTCCTCGCACCACAACTACTGAGGCCCGCGCACCTAGGGCCCGTGCTACACAACAAGAGAGGCCACTGCAGTGAAAGGCCCACGCACTGCAACAAAGAGTAGCCCCCGCTCAATGCAACTAGAGAAAGCCTGAGTGCAGTGGCAAAGACCCAACGCAGCCAAAAATAAATAAATAAATAGATAGATAGATAGATAGATAGATAGATAGAAACCTTTATGGTAAATTCACATATCAAATATTAAAAGATGATAGCTTGGGGCTTCCCTGGTGGCACAGTGGTTGAGAGTCTGCCTGCCAATGCAGGGGACACGGGTTTGAGCCCTGGCCTGGGAGGATCTCACATGCCGCGGAGCAACTAGGCCCGTGCGCCACAACTACTGAGCCTGCGCGTCTGGAGCCTGTGCTCCGCAACAAGAGAGGCCGCGATAGTGAAGAGGCCCGCGCACCGCGATGAAGAGTGGCCCCCGCTTGCCGCAACTGGAGGAAGCCCTCGCGCAGAATCGAAGACCCAACACAGCCATAAATTTAAAAAAAAAAAAAAAAAAAGATGATAGCTTAATTATAAAAGGATTCTTGCTTTGATTAAAAATTTATAATAGTCAGTACATAACAAGTGACCAAAAATACATGTTAATAATATCATCAGTGTTTCTTCAGAATACATTCATGAGTTTGTCATGTTCTTAAGCATTATGATAAATGAAGAAACAGAAGAACAAAAGAATCAAAGATTTAATGGTCTAGATGAATGAAAATCATCCAGAAAAGAAGTTACTATGAATCAGTAGCAAATACAACTTGGTTTGCAAAAATTTAACCTACATATAACTTCTGAGAAATATTTATATTACTTAAATATATTAAAATAAAAATTACCTAAAGACAACTTACTTCAGATTTTAAAAAAGGACAGCTTGGATCATTTTCAGAAATAGTTATCTTCTGATTTCATTTCCTTTTTTTAAGACCCATTTCTAGCAAAAGAACATACGTTGTTTGGTTTTGTCCATTTATGTCTAAATCACCTTGGAATTAAGGACACTTTGTAGTTTCTCTAGAGTGTGGGCAGCTGGGATGGGCTACGTCCATCTCCTACACATCCTGTTACCTGTTTGAGAGTGAGGGTCTTAGCCTTTTCTTTCGAGGCACCCATCTCCCACACACACACGACCGTGCTTGTTCCACCTGTGATGACCAGCTTGGGGTTGGGGCAGATTGCACAGAGAATCTGGGCCCACTCTGACAAACATTCATAAACTGTCACTACCTGTAAAATAGAACAGATGTGAGACATGCATGCCATCAAGCACTGCAAACTCCTGGGACACAACGGACATACCGAGTGAAGGAGAACCTCTGTATTGGTCTCCCCCAGGCAAATAGCTGCGCATGTGCTGGACTGGCTTCAGTTTAGCAACACTTTACTGAAACTCTACTCTGAACTCCTCCCTACAGCCTGCTAACTATAGTTGCTGTTAAAAACCATAATAAGAACTTTGCTCAGAATGGGGGTCTCCAGTTTCTCCTGTCTGGGAAACTGACGTTCAGATTGTATGATGCTCTGTGAGATGCAGGGGGTGATCTGGTGAAAGCATGAGTCTGCTGGAGCCAGGTAGAATGCAAAAGGAAAGCATGAGTGCTGCTGTTCATGAGAGCATGGCTAAATACAACTGTTACTGACTTGCACAGACTATGCCCCTCGTGCGTTCAGGAGAGGACTGTCAAGGGCAAACAGAGGGCACCAAAGGGTCACTACATGCTGCCTCTCCAAGAGATGCTTATGGGACTCAAAACAGTAGCTGCTGCTTCTTGGGGGAAGGGGGACAGGTATTCTGCCAGCCATTTAAGAGTAGTGAAATGATTAGTGGGCCGGATGGTGACTCAAAAGGAAGCTCTTCTGGTTGGCAGAAATATTAAATACCTGGTTGGCTAGGACCTCCTGGAGGAATTCTTTGAGTGGGGGGAAACTGCTAGCCCCTAGTACACAACCTTCCAAGAGAGGCTTTTCTGCAGGAAACATGACTTGGCCACTAGCTCCTTTATCCTGACCTGATGCAGTGAAGCGCTCCTTTCCTCTGGGCTGTGGAGGAACAGCTGAGAAGCCCTTGGCCTGGGCTCTCCCCATCCCCATTTAGCAGGATATCCAGACCACGGAAGAGCAAGATTAAATGAGCGAGCCAAGAAACAATGCAAACCTTGTCTGACTCATAGGTTCCCAGCCTGCAGCTGAGGTCTGCGTAGCCCCATGCAAAAGTTTTGTTCCAGGTTGGTGGGATGAGAACCTTATTCTGTTCTACTGCAAGAATGCCTTTGTCTGTACAGACGATTTGTCCCACGGGCTCTTTGAGTTCTATAAAAAACAATCAACACATTAGAACAAGGACAGGGAAAACTAACTTCATTATCCCATAGGGGATGGTAAAGGGATCTCAAATATTCATACAAATTAAGCACCTTGACACCTACATTAAGAAAAAATGACCTTAGAAGTGAGTAGGGCTTGGCTTTTGAGTCTTCCGCAGACCTGCTGGGCGGACATCGACCCTGACTGGTGTCTGCAGCCTGCCTGTTTCTGGACACTTGCTTGGGTTTGGTTCCCAGCCATCAGGCCCGCCTTCTTGATCTCCAGGACTGCCAGAGTGATGTGGGGCGCTCCCCAGAATGCTGTACAGACCGTCAACCAAGCTAGGCCTGCAGGACCTCTCAGCCTGAGGCTTCTTGAAGGAAGGCCGTGACGTTCCCCGAGAAGCCCGGCTCTGCCCGAGGACTCTGCCGACCGACCACACCAGTGCTCCACAACCACCTCTGGGCAGTGGCTGGAGCTGGCACGGGGCAGAGTCTGTGGAATGAGACAAATGGCAGAGAGCTGGTAGCCAATCCAATGAACCAGACTTTGATGCTCCAATTTTTGGAGTTAAGTGACAACTTCAAGACTCTGTAAACCAGTTTTTCATTCTAAGCGAAATGGAGCAGGGCCCTGTGGTCCCTCCCCCTCACCCCCATGTCCTCCGCTTGCCTCTGTCTGTGGAAAAACTTTAGCCAAAGAATAAGTTTAATTAGAGAAGTGAGAAAATGCAGAAACAAAGGAAAACAGTCAAAGGAAACCAAATATTAATAGTCTAGCCATTAAGCATAGTCAAGGACCTTTAGTTCCTCCTCAAGGGCTCTAGATAATGTTCTGAGCCGTGTCCTGTGAGCTGTCTTGTAGATACTGAAACCCACACCAGGTGGAAGACGTTAACTACACGATGACCAGACTGTAGCCATGACATAAGCTGCCAAAATTCTGAGAACTGGCCCCAAGGAAACGGGAACAAACCAACCCTGGAACTGAACTGATTAACTGTACTTAAAACAATCTAGATGATGCTGGTCAGGCCACTGCACGAGCAATTTCAAGATGACTGTCAGGGGTGACTGTGCTGTTTCTGCACGCAGCCCCCTCCCTCCATCTACAAAAGCTCTTGCCCACTGGTTGTCAGTGTCGGGGTTGGGGGGTTGCCTTTGGACAGGAGTCCCCCCCCCCGGGGTCCCCACAGTTGCTGGCATCCAAAATAAAGCAAACTTCCCTTTCCACCAACCTTGCCTCTTTATTGGCTTTTGAGAGGCGAGCAGCTGGACCCCACTTTCGGTAACACAAGGGAAAAAAAATCTACTTGGAAAAGTAATTTAAGATAACTTAAGATAACATTAGATAAAAGAGGCTTTTAGCTGGCATATTAAAAACACAGTTTTCTTACTGATCTAAATTGGTGGAACATGGGTAAATGAAGATGACAGAAGTTTTTCTACATGTAGAATATAAAGTTGAACTATAAGGTTTGGTATATTAGAGTTTTCACTATCCTAGCAGAGAGGAGAAACTTGTTGGGTTCTTTTTGATGCAAAATCCAATAGGCCAAAAGAAGAAACGGAAAAGGAAAATCTAACAAGTATTTGGTGATTTAGCACTTATTACAAATTATGCTATTGTTGAGAAGCAAATTTATTATTGCTAAACTAGGATTATTAAATAATCCCACAGAATCATGAATCAAAAGCTTATTTCCTGTCATTTTACCTTTTACAGGTGTTAGAGAAGGCCTCAAGTTGTCTAGATGATGAAAAAAGATCTTGTCACTGGTAGATCCTGGTGGGACCAAGATCCCTGCATTGTCTCCGTTGAGTCGACTCCTGACTCGCTTCGGTGGATGAGGCTTTTTAAATAACTGGTATGAGAGAAGATGACACATTTTATACCGAAGCTAACATTTATTAAGCCCTTTTCTATGCCAGGTATTTTGCTGTTATTTCACTTAAGCTTCACAACAACCATTAGGTATCACATTATCACATTTGACACTTGAGGAAAGAAATTTAAAAAGGCTCAGAAGGTTGCCAGAGACCTCATGCCGCAGTCAGTGGGGACAGGACTCCTACACAAAAGCTTGGGTTACCAGCATGCTCTGTGCTACACTGAGCTCAGGAGAATTTTTCAGAAGGAAATTAATCTCCTCAAATGACAGTAGGTTGACAACTATTTTCCAGCGATGTTTAAAAATTAACCAGTTTCTTAGAGCACGATACCATTCTGTGCCACTGAGGGCAGGCAGCCATTCTCTCTAACTGGGTTACTTCTGGCTCCAACATGGGCTTTCTGTATGTGACATCATTTCTGTATCGTCTAGGTGCTACTAATTTGCTGACAGTGTGAGCATGGTTGTCTTCTTTTTACTTTGCAATGTTGTAAAGGAAAAAAAGAAAAGAAGATCTTTGGCATTTCTGTTCAGTATTTCTAAAAGAATTGAAAAGTCTTAATATACATTTAAGATGACTGTTCTTAAAATAGGCAGACTCTTTTTTGATGGACAACTGATATTTGAAGAAGATACCTGGAAAACCTTAGATGAAATGAGATTTAGGATGACTACAACACCATCACACTCTGTGAATTTGACATTCTGGATTTCCAGGAGAAAAAAATAGAAAAAATGCTTTGTATAGAGAAAGATATACTTTTTAGGCTCCCCAAACTTTAAACATATAATTCCCATTTTATCTACATACAGGGCTTAGGATCAGGGTTCTGTTATTTCTCATAAATGTTAATAATGAGATAAGACTCTGAAGTTCTATAAAAAGACCCACATACTTTAAAGCATGTTCATGAATGAACATTTACTGAAGAACTTTACAAGGACCTGAGGACAGAGCAGGCCAGGCTAGCGTATATAAGGATATATCAATATGGTGATCACAAAGCTTAGCTGTTTCTAGGATCGTTACACTTGGAAGTACTCTCTATTAGTTCCTGGAATGTCCTAGAAATATGTTAGTATCCAAACTCTATCTCCCAGACTATTTGCCTCTTAAACTCAAAAGTGGAACAAAAATACTGCAACAGTGCATGTGTCTAGATTTTTTTGTTCAGAGTATTTGTTTCCCAGAAGGTATGAAACACGGTTCCCGCACTTGTAACCCTCAAAAAATGGCTAAGGTTCTTCTGCTATGATTAGAGTTTATCAACAAGCATTTCACTTTAAAAGTAAACATGGTTCCTGCATTGGGGAATCAGATTACACTGTGAGTGGTGCAGTTACAGGGTGTCCCGCTGTCTATCACGGCTTTTCCATGAACAAAGACTTGCCATTGTTCTGTGTTCCCAACTGTCAACCCCGGAAACCTCAAAGTTGGTTAACCTAAAAAAAAGGGATCCCAGGAGAGATATCTGAAGCAGGAACAAAGAAGGATAGCCAGGGCCAAAATGCAGAGGTCAGGGCACTAGGGAAAAGGTGGTGGTGTGAAGGGGCGGCAAAGCCAGCCTTCTCCACTGTGCTGCAGTTTCTTCTGGTGCACTCTGCTCTCCTGGTGTGCCTGAGACAATGAGGATGAAGGAAGGGACGAACTCCCTTAACAGAGGTTCGCTCATTGCCGAAGGTGAGAGATCTACAGCATCTGGGTGCTGAGAGGGTCTGGGTCTTCCTCACCAGGTTCCAGATAGTGGTTGGAGGAGCTAGTGCAGGGCCGGGCCTAGGCGTAATCATGGTGTGCACTCTCACACCCCAGCACTTGTCAGACCTACACCGATCATCGAATCCAAACCACCGCTATCTGTCTGTTCCCTGAACCACTATGAGAGCTTCCTGCTCTTCATCTGGCTCCCCTACAGTATGTGCATGTGTAAGATTGTGACCAGAGGGATCTTTAAAGTCTAAATACGACCTTATATGACAATGCTTAAAGTCAGCATTGGTTTTTTTACTGGCCGTGGGATGAAACCCCATCTCTGTGTATCCTGCGGCCTCCAAGGCCACATCTGCTTCCCTGACCATGCTCTTCCCGTCTTCCTGCCAGGAACTGTGTGGGTACAGGAAAGCACTAGCCTGTGAGGAAAAATGCTCTTTGACCAGCAAAATTTCTGTTTATCTGGACTGTAAAAGGGAGGAGAAAGTAATCATCTAGGGACCTACTGAAACTATTGGGTGATATTTATGGTTCTTAATTAAAAACTCAGTCTAAACTTAATTATTATATGGTCATCTACCATCTATAGAAATATTACAGAGCTTAAAAAAATGTAACAGAAAACATCAATGATAAGGAAAAAACATCCATACCTGTTTAGGGATCTGACCAAAGTTATTAATGAACCCTATGGTGGCTGTCTCCTTTAGTGGGTCATTTATGTTGTAGATATCCACTTGACCCTCGTAAAAAAGATGATGGAAGACATTTACAGCTTCTACTGCAGCAGGACCTTGCTGTTTATAGCCGAAGATTAAGTCAATCCACTCATGCAGATGGGCACTCACATAGTCACATTCCAAAGCCTGTAATTTCAAAACACAGGTTCAGTCACTGGCTGGCTTTTATTATTTCCTTAGAAAGTAAAAGAATTCGCCAGTGGTCTATAGGAACCAGAATAACTAAAATTCATACGAACAACATTAGTGACTTAAACACACGGGGGATACATTGCTCAAGGTCCTCTCTTTGTACTGTGGTCAGTGACCCAGTGAGATCTCAGTTCAACTGCAGAGTGTACTGCCATTACCTCACGGTGCACTCGGATGAATTCTCGTGGGTCCCCTTTTGCCCAGGGTGGAAGGATAACATCTCCAAGCTTGGTGCCATTTTGTTTACAACCTGTGTAATTGGATACATTAAAAAGAAAATAAAAGAATGAGAAAAATAGTAAAGTAACAGAGAAATAGTGGGTTAGTTTCATTACCAGGATTATAAAATTTTACCACAGAAAGGACCCTCAGAGATATCTACTCTGGTATTTCCCCAAGAGGACTCCTCAGGGCACTCCCTCGGAGAAATTTACTGAGTGTTAGCAAAACTGAGGGGCTACGCTGTCAAATGACTTCAGGAAATGCTGAGTTATGCAAGCTCAAACATGTTTCTTTCCTGCAAGACTCCTTGGAGGCACTGCTCTTCTCTAGGAAGGATATTAGATACAACATTTCTGAAACTTAATTGAGGACAGGAATGAAACATTTTATGGGTCTACTGTTTTGAGTTTGGAAAAACTGCTCAAATCAATGCTTAAGCCCCTTAAAACCACTCATTTGTAAGACCCTTAGCAATTTCTCAAAAACTGTTCATTTAGCTTTTCCAGAATGCTTTAAGCTTGGTAAGTCAATAGCAGTTACCTAGTACTGAATTTCTTGTCTGGTCTGCCATTCACATGGAAGAGGTTATTGAAAGGATATCTAACTCCTCGGCCATTTTCAGTCTGAATGCTCTCTTGGCTTAAGAGAAAATAAAAGTACCACAGTCTCCTAGAAATATTTGCAATACATGTGTTCGCTCATATTTCTGATTCTTAAATTCTTGAGAGAGCTCTGTAGAACCCACATGTATTTTGCTGTAAGGATTCTCATTAAAAAAATAAAATAAAATCTGAAACAATATAACTTTTGGCGTTATATCATTTAACAGAAAAAAAATTTTGGAAAGACTATGTGGCTACCTGGCGGAGGGAGTCTTAATAATTTATAACAAAGTAATTTATTCCATGTAAACTGTTATTTAAATCATAGCCAGATAATCTCTAAAATATTAAAGAAACCCTTTGCTATGAAATCTATTGACAACAAAACACATTAAATGGGACTGGCATCTGAGGAAATAGGCTTTTTTCTTCTTTTCGAAATAACATCAAAAAGTTAACTTTAGCTTACAGAGTTTTCCTAGGCACAAATCAGACCATCACTGTAAAAAATGACTCTATAAATAATGTTGACTCATTAGCTTAATGGCAGTTGGTTAGATAAAAAGCTGAATTATAAATCTTCATAGGGAAGTATAATTGTTCACATTTTAGAACACAAAAGGCAGTTTCCAAGTAAGGGCCAGTAAAAATATTTCCTTTAGAAATAATCTTGTTTTCATCATTGCAATTTGACGGCTTCTGTACAATGTGATATAAAAATGTGAGAGATACAAAAATCAGTTTATTGTTTAAAGGAATGTCTTGACTTAGTTGGAAAAATTACCATATAACTTAAGAAAAAAATAAAACAATCAATTATTACAGCCCCTCCCCCCTCTCTCAGGCCCTTACCCCACCTTCCTTGAAATGCCCTCTAGGCCTAATAAGAATAAGAAGCAAGTAATAATTTTTTTGATAAGAAGAAGCAAATAATAATCCCCAGGCTACTTGAGATATAATCTACTTTTCAAAATTTTGCTCATAATCCCTAAATACTGTGTGATATAATTTTATTTTATCAGCACTATCTATAATTTTAAAATGTCATTTAAAGGGAACGGTCTGTAGAAAAGTCTTGGTCTGATTCTGATACTCTGCAGTTCCCCTCCATGTATATCCAAGGGTACAAAGATAAGACCAGACAAAAAAACCTAATTGTTCCAGAGCCAGGGGAAAAAACCTAAGTGCTCTTTCTTTTATATCATTTACCATCTTTTCTGGGTGGAGAGACCAACAGTGTTTTGTCTGATTTTCTTTATATTGAGGTAAAATTCACATAACATAAAATCAACCATTTTAAAGTGAACAATTCAGTGGCATTTCGTACGTTCACAATATTGTGCAACTACCACTTCTATCTAGTCCTAAAACATTTTCATCATCTCAGAAAGAAATCTTAAACGAATCAAACAGTTGTTCCCCATTCCTCCCCACCCCTACTCCCATCCCCTGGTAACCACCAATCTGTGTTCTGTCTCTCTAGATTTACCTATTCTGGACATTCCATGTAAGTGGAAATCATACATTATGTGACCTTTTGTGTCTGGCTTCTTTTACTTGGTGCAATGTTTTTGAGGTTCATCCATGTTGTAGCATTTATCATTATTTCATACCATTTTATGGCTGAATAATATTCCATTATATGTATATTCCACAATTTGTTTATCCATTGATAGGTATGTGGGCTGTTTCTACCATATGGCTATTGCGAATAATGCTGCAATGAATGTGCATGTACAGGTCTTTGTTTAAGTCCCTGTTTTCAGTTCTTTTGGACAGTTCTTGGAGTGGAATTGCTTGGTCATATGGCAATTCAACATTTCCTACCAAACTGCTTCCCACAGTGCAGAACCATTTTACATTCTGACCAGAAACATATAAAGGTTCTACTTTCTCCATATCCTCACTAGCCCTTGTCATCTTCTGTTTGTGTGCTTTTTTTTTTCATCACAGCCACCCTAGCGAATGTGAAGTGTGAAGTGGTACCTCACTGTGGTTTTGACTTGCATTTCCTTAATGACTAACGATCTTTTCATATGCTTATTGGCCATTTGTATAACCTCTTTGGAGAAATGTCTATTCAGGTCTTTTGCCCCTTTAACTGGGTTGCTTATCCTATTGCTGTTAAGCTGTAAGAGTTCTTTATATTCTGAATACTAGACCCTTATAAGATACATTATTTGCAAATATTTTCTCTCATTCCGTAGGTTTTCTTCATAATGCCCTTGGATGCAGAAGCTTTAAATTTTGATAAAGTCCAATTTATCTTTTTTTGTTGCTTTTGCTTATGCTGTTGATCCAAATCCAAGATCATGAAGATTTACTCCTATGTTTTCTTTTAAGAGTTTTATAGCTTTAGCTCTTACATGCAAATAGTGTTTTTTAAAGTGTGTGATTTCAAGGAGGGAAGATGATTTGTTATGAAGGTGAGCATGACAAACATACATGACCTTTCTTTTATTTACTTATTTAAAAATAGATGATTTGGTTGGGTTTGTAAGTAGTCTGGCTAGAACATTTCTGTGACATAGATTATTATAACGGACTGAGTGTTTCTGGAATATTGGGGGTATCTCTTTCTGCACCTCTCCGTATCTGTCTCTTTGAAAGTGGTGTCCCTAGGGAAGAGAGTAGCATTCTCTAAAGGTGAATTATAAGTGAACATAATAAAACACTAACGTGCATTCATATTCAAATGCTGTGCACACATTTGTTGTTTTTCCCTGTTCACCATCTACTCTATTTCTTTGAGGAACTGCTACTCCCTCCGACTCTAAGTGCTAGAACTTGATGTCTTTAGCTGCTCAAGGGTGAGCTCCAAGCCCAATCAGAGGTAATGAGACTCAATTTCAGGCCTTTTGCTGGGGCTATTGAGAGTCTTACTGCCTTTCCTATTGCACCTAGAGCTACAATTTCACAAGGTTCAAGCTGCTGATGAACAATTAATAAAAATTATATTACAAAGAAAAAACACTCAAATATATTGGATATGAATATTCCCTGAATTTTCCATTAATGATTTTATGAGGTAGTATAGTAATGGTTTATATGTTGAACTCTTAAATACAGTATGATACAGGGCATGAAAAAAGTATGAAAACAGAACAATATCTGGCACTAATATTCTAAAGTGAAACAACGGAATTTTGATATGTCGTAAAAATAAATATTCAGAAACATAGATCAGCAAACTGTGTTCCAAGAAACTGTAGCCAAAGTCAAATCTACTTCCTGAAACTGCTGGACAATATAAAGAGAGCAGAGCACCAAGGAAATTTCTCTCCTTTTTATAAGTGTTGATTTGGTTCTGTTTTTCTAGAAAATAGTGCCCTAACAGGAAGAAGAAAGGGATTTACCTAAAGTTATTCTGAAATTCTAACTTTAAATTTTATTAGCATGTAAGCTGAGAATGCCTCAGGCAATACAAAAGATTTAAACAATACATGAAAAATTTGGATATGCCACTCTTGGCTGTGAGTTTCAATCATATTAATTTTCAAACAAAATTTCACCTCACCTTTGTTTTCACTGAAATAAATGATGATATTCTGACCATTAGATGTAATCTGTTAATTCTTAAATTTTCCCAAAACTATAGGTTTGAAACAGCTTATTTGGGGGCATAAATCTATTTTCCTTTGTTATATTTACTCTCATACATCCAGTTGTAATTAGCAGCAGCTAAACTCACAAGGAAATAGAAACCAAGCAGGAACCTGCAAGGCCTTCCCAAGAACAATACCCCCCTGACCCCCAACATGTCCCCTGCCTCTTGTTTGCAGAAAAGCTTTAGCTTCCTAGGTCTACCCCAAGTTCCAAAGCGTAAATTTAATCAGAGAAGTAAGAAAATGCAGAAACAAAGGAAAACACTCAAGCAAGACAAAATAATATTAGTTTAGCAATAAAGCAAAGCCAAGGACCTTTAGTTCCTCCTCAAGGGCTATAGACAATAACCTGAGCCATGTCCTTGAGCTGTTTTGCAGATACTAAAACCCCCACCAGGTGGACGAAGTTAACTACATGCTGACCACCAGCACACAGACCCCAGACCAGTTGGAACCAGAAGGCTGATGACTGATATTCCCGAAACATCACCCTGTTACCCTCACCGTCAACCACTCGTAGACTTGTGCACAAGCTGAATGCATATCGTGTGACCCTCTCCCTCACACTCTTTAAAAACCTTCCTCTGAAAGCCATCACTGGGGAGTTCAGGCCTTTTCAGTATGAGCTGCCCATTCTCCTTGCTTGGCCCTGCAATAAGTGCTGTGCTTTCCCTTCACCATGACCGACCCAGTGTCAGTAGATTGGCTTTGCTGCATGTTAGGTGAGTGGATCCAAGCTTGGTCTGGAAACAAAATCTTTTCTTGTCAGTGTGTACTACAGACAATCATCAGAAAACTGACTTATTTCTGTTGGTCTTTTCCTGGCTAATGACCCTAAGATAGTGCCATCGTGCTACATACCCAGATCAAAGTTGTTGGAATTGAACAGGAATTCTGGTAAGTAAAAAAATTCTGGGATAAGTTCCTTTACATCTGCCATGTTGTGCTTTGATGCTGAATACCAGGCCTCGCGTACACTGTGAAACATCCGGTCAGCCAGGTCAAAGTGGCCTCCCTGTGGGCAGAACGAGAAGGCACCTTTCTGTTAGAGAACCACTCCCACCTCACAGCTTCCAAGCTCAAGGGCTTGAAACCCAAGTAAATGTGTTTGGCGACAATTCAATTTCCCATCATCCTACGTTAAATACACAAAATTTTAAATAATCACAGAAAGAAAATTAATCTAATTCTTTTCGGGGTACTCCTTACCAAGGGTGCTCTTGCTTTGTATCAAAGTGAAATCCAAGTACGAAGACTTTAAAAAGTCATTTAAAAAAAAGATCAGTTTTTAGAGAGGGCAAGACTATAAGGAAATAGAGGAGTTCCTCCATTGTTTGATAATGCTCTCCTAAAAGAAAAGATTCTAATGTAGCCATCTACAGTTGGAAATATTCAGTTTATACATGTATTTGACTAATTTTGTAAATTAACATGACATTCAGGTTCTCACACCAATGAGAATTAAGTGGAGAACTTGGAAGGTGATCAAAAAGTTATAGATTGATAAAACAAATTTAAATAGAAAAGGGATTTCTTTTGCTTACACAGCCTCACAGATAACGCCACTCCCTTCCTCAATCAAACTCCCTATGCTGTGTTTGAGTGTGTTTTTCTTTACAATGAAGTTCACTGTGTGAAAATGCTGAAGTCCATACAATGGCCACCAAGGCCTACCACCATCTGGCCCCTGCTACCTCTCTGACCTCATCCCCTATTGCTTTCCCCTGCAGTCACTCTGCTCCAGACATACTGGCTTCCTTGCTGTTCCTCAAGCAACTCAGGGATATGCCTGACTCAGGGCCCCTCACAGGCCATTCTCTCTGCCTGGAACATACTTTCTCCAGATAGCTGCACCAGTAACTCCCTCACCTCCTTCAAGTTTCTGTTCAGATATCACCTTTTCAAGGAGACCTACTCTGACCATCATGTCCTCCTCCACCTCCCATTCCCGTACTTCCCTTTCCGTTTCCCTGATCTACATTTTTCTGATAGCACTTATCACATTCTAAAACATTTAACAATATACTTATTGATGTTTGTCTGTCTCCCTCAACTAAAATATATAAATTCCATAAGGCAGGACTTTTGTCTTTATTCACTGATATCTCTAAGCACCTAGACCAGTGCCTATAATACAGTAAGTATTCAATAAATATTTGCTGAATAAATGAAAGAGAATGTGGAGAAAGGCAATTATAATACGGAAGACAGCAAATGAGTTAGACAGTATTACTCTTTTTTAAATGTTTGCTGAATTCAACCAGTTAAGGCTGAATTCCATACACCTGGCTGGAAAGCATATGCTACTTGCTTATTTGACTAAAGGACCCTGGCACTTGTTTAGTGTAAACAAATTCTAGTTTATTTATCAATTTTGGTCCAATGAAATTCCACTTTCACTATGTTTTGATTACTTTTGTGACTAAAAACTTCACAGGGCTTCTTGTCAGGCAAGATAACAACATTAAAGAAAAAAGCAACAATCTTAAATAAAAGGCTTGAATAAAATGCAAAAATTCTAAACTTAAGAGTTTTACCTGTAGCCTTAGGAATATCTGTGTGAAGGGCTCCATCCTTACTAGGTACGAAGCCACAATCATTGCAGATGAATAGTGGGTCCCATAGTGGTAGGCTGGAGTTTCTCCTTGCCAAGAAAATTAAAGCATAATTGAAAATGAAAGAGTAATATGAAAAATAAAATTGGCATTCATCAATAGACTTGAAAATGCTATCGTATGTGGTAACTGTGACACTAAGTGCAATTAGCACTGGCATTTGCAGCATGAAAACTTTATGATGACACTGTAACCTCTCACTTATATATTTGGCAGTTATCCAGTTTAGTATAATTCTGTGCCTTTCCCCCAAACTGAGCACATCTAGCAATTCATGTTTTGAGGCTAACTGTAACAGGTAATCCTTAATAGCAAACCATCTTTGACTAAAGCAAGATATTGACATACAGCGACTTTTTATTAGGTTCTGGCTTTGCAATAGTATAAATTTCTCTAAATTGTTGTCTTCGAATATTATGCAATTTTTACTACATATCCTCCTTGCAGGAAAAAGAAAGGATTCCACACAGGGAATATAGTTAGTCTTAGTTTTTTTCTCTTTTGTTTGTTTTGCCTGTTTGAAGGGGATACATGATAAACATTAAACATAAAAAAACATAAGTAGGTAAACTGTAGTATTTTAGAAGGTAGTCAACTATAATTTTTTAATGCAAAAGGGTTCTAAAAAGTGCCTCAATAAAATTAAAAGAACCTATAATGGAAAATAGTCTGAAAAAACTGAATGACTGAATCACTTTGCTGTACACCTGAAACACTGTAAATCAACTATACTTCAATAAAAAAATTTAAGAGTCAATAAAGGAAAGTTTAGTTTCTGGCCTAAACACGATTAGAGATAATGGCATATTATGATGGGAAGTTTCTACCCTAGACAAAGCAGACATACTTCGCTTTCTGCCAGTACCTGACAAGCTACCTAAAAAATGCCTTCTAAGCATGGCCATCAGTTGGCATGCAAAACCTCATTCTTCTACTCTGATAGTTGTGTATAAGTGTGCATATGCAACATATATAGATATAATGATATATAAGCAATCTGGGGAAAGACGGAAGGGTGTCAGACCACTAAATAATGGCTTACTTTTGAAACTTGGGTACAAAGTCCCATGACAAGAAAAGTTACTTACCATTAGGATCTTCCCAGTCTTTATATCGCTTCTTATACTGAGCTAATCGTTCATCTGTCTGTGCTCCCATTGGCTTAGCCAGGTTTCTAAATGTCTTGGGATTAGTAAGATCTACCTCCTAAAATACAAAACGAAACCCAATTCCAAATTACTATACATCCTCTATTCTCACCAATGTAGTAGACACAATGGCTACAGCAATGATGATCTGTAAATGTGCTAGTATCTATGGGGTCACACCAGCAGAACTGGACTCCAAGACAATGCCATGCACCTACTGGTTATCCATATTTTACAGACGGGCACATGGCAGTTTGTTAATTGGTTCGGCTTGAAGACAACTGTTTTGGAAATTAAGTGTTCACAGAGGAAGGCACTCAGGATCCAGGTTTGGAGATGAGGAATAAGAGGGAAAACCCTTCCCAGTCTTGGCAAGGGCACAGCAGGAGACTGTGGACACAAAAGCTCCAATTCATCGTTATCCTCTGTCACCCACATAACTGGAGGATCAAATCTCCTTTTTGTTCTCTTCCCCTCTCCCCCATTTCACTCCAACTTCACTTCTGAGCATTTTCTTCCTAGAGGTGAAAGGGAAGTGAAATAAACTAGAGCACTCAGTAATTTGTTCACCTCCAAAAGACAACATCATACCAGATCAAGTGACTTCCAAATGAGATGGATTCTTTCAGTCTACCAGAGATTATTTTAAAAGCTCATTTCTAGCTGACCTAATTCATGTATTTAAAAGGAAACCAAAATTTACCTCCTGAGGGTTTTAAAAGTAGAAATTTGAAGTACATACCCATGGGATACGTAATTTGTGTCCTTTTTACAGGGCATCATGGCCCACCAATTTTGCCAACTTATATTTTAAAAGTCTTGAACAGGAGAAACTGATCCACATTTACCAATATAAGTCGTTAGTATTTGTCCTCTGAAAATCCACATGCAAAATACCTCATTTATACTTTTTTTGGTTATTTCAACAAAGATTAAAGTATTTACTAAGTACTGGGCATTGCTCTAGAGCAGCGGTCCCCAACCTTTTTGGCACCAGGGACCGTTTTCATGGAAGACAATTTTTCCAAGGACCGGGGGTGGGAGGATGGTTTTGGGATGATTCAAGCGCATTACATTTATTGTGCACTTTACTTCTATTATTATTACATCAGCTCCACCTCAGATCATTGGGCATCAGATCCTGGGGGTTGGGGACCCCTGCTCTAGAGGTTGGGACTTAAGAGCTATGTTAAGATAGTCTTTGTTTTTAAGGACCTCACAGTTGAGTACGGTCAGACAAAAATCATGACTACAACATGCTGTAAAAGAAAGCAGCATGATACAGCTACAAGGCAGTGTGGGAAGAGAGGAAGAAGGAAGAGGAGAGAAAGGACACAAGGCTCCCTGGAGGTATACTGGAGTGTGTCCTGGAGGATGAAATACAGCTAGCCAGAGGAACCTGTCAGCGGGAGAGAAGATGTGCACGGGCATGGGGAGAAGTGCAAGCGGGGAGAGCAGCACACGCAGAGCTGCTGAGAGAGAACGGGGTAGCCCAGGACAGCGGTCCTCGAAGAACAGGAGGGATATCTACGTATCAGCTACTTTGTGAAGGGTGCTATAGTGAGGTTTTAAGATTCTCTCCAAATTGTGAGGATGATTTATGCAATAATTTAAAACAGAGGAACGACTCAATTAGATTTGTTCCTGCTGGCTGCTGTGTAGAGGACAGTGACATCCTCCAGTGGATACAAATTTATTAGCACTTTAGGAAATTCAATAGATATCGTGAATCCAAGAAGTTCATCAAGTATCCAAACTTTGTACAAGTCTAAGCTAAAGCTCTTCTCATCTTCTTGGGAGTAAGTGCCCGTTGAGAACTTAAACTATAAAGCATATAAATCATTTGAGCCACTGCAGTATCTTTTAATTACTTTCGAGAATGTGTTCCACTTTCACAAAATGATTTGAAATTTACCTCTGAGTCGTAATCTGCAAGGATCCAGGGGAAGACAGGATACTGCATGAGGTCATTATATGATCTGCCAGCCAAAGTGTTCAAGTGCATCAAATACTGAAAGTTGCTGATTTCACCTCTCTTGGGAAAGATAAATAGATTCATTTTAAAGCAATCAATTATTTCTGCTACATTCAATTTAAAAAATTTATATGCAAAATGAGGTAAAGGACAGTTTCTTGCAGATTTCAGAACAATAAAGCATTTTTTTCCCCTAAAAACAAAAACAAAACTTTTTTCTATGGTATATATTTTATAAATTATCAAAGTACTTTTAACTGTATGACTTATACCTTCTAGCTACAAATTACGAAGGAAGCTTACATTTTCATTGAACTTACCTCCCATCTCTGAGTCACAGACTTCTCTCCAACCAGAGTGCTAAGCAACCCAGATCTAAAAATGATAAATAATAAATTGTAGGCAACATAACTTTAAAAATCTGTGTAATTACAAAGCTGAAAATTTTAAGTCAATGGTCCACGAATTTTTCAAACTATGGAGGACAACCTATTAGTGGGTCATGAAATCAGTTTAGGGGGTTGTGATCAGCATTTTGAATTATGAAATAACAATCAAATTGAAGAAAATAGAGAACATCGGAAGGCACTACATACAGGAAGGAAAAGTATTTTCTGTGAATTTTATTGTAGTATTTGTAACTAAGTTTGTGTGACTTGGGATGCAATGTAGTATTTTTTACTGTGGGTTATAGAAAATGAGTCTGAAAAACATTGATCTAGTTCAACTTTCTAACCTTTACAATAATTTCTATATAAACTGATCTAAAGACATTAAGTTGGAATAACTGATAAGAGTATACAATATTTTGTACATAGTAGGTGCACAGTACATTTCCGAAAAGAGATGTTGAAAAAGTGAATGAAAATATAAATATTTTATGACAGGAAAGTCATTGCTGTTCAGAAAATTATATTATAGAATTTTTTCTATAGCAGATTTTCTAGAATGCTATAAAACCTTAAGGTTATACTATTGATAATTATTAATCTGAAGACTGTGAGTTGATCACTGAACCAGTAGGAAAGCACTTAACTATATATTTTATTGTCTGAAAGGAAATTAAGAGATTTGTAAACCTTAGTTCATAAACATATCTAGGTCAAGGGTACAGATACCACTTTTCACTTCCAGATAAATTCTTCCCTTCAGGCAAATTGAACGTATAGGGTACTCTCCCTGGAAAAAGAGCTATGATCATTTCTCAACTTTGTAGGAAAGGGAACAATTGAAAAGAAGATTAAAGTTGGGAATAAATTTCTATTTCTTGCCTTTGAGTTTTCAACAGTTCTTCAAGAACTGCCAACTCAGCACAGACAGTAGTAAGAACAATGAAATAGCAAGCTGAAGATTATCTAGGCAGGAAAAAGTACTAGCAATTTGCTTACAAGTAGAAAAAAGGCTTAGTATGCTTTAAGGGAGCCTTTCACTTCCTATATTTATCTTAACAGCAACACAAATGATTAGGAATAGAACATGTTTCTGAGGTTAACAAAAGCACATAAGCAGCATTTGTAAATCTCAGCTAAAGAAAAATAAAAGCAGTAAGTTAAAGAGAAATACACAAATTAACATATTTAGACACATACAGATTGAAATAAAATTTTATTTACAAATTACAGAATCCCCAGAAGTTTTAAGTTATATTCCTGCATGTTGTAATAATTAATTTGTAGCCCCAAAGCACTGCTTCTTTTTTTCTTGAATTTTATTTTTTATACAGCAGGTTCTTATTAGTTATCTATTTTATACATATTAGTGTATATATGTCCATCCCAATCTCCCAATTCATTCCCCCCCCCCGCCCCTGCTCTGCCCTCTTGGTGTCCATATGTTTGTTCCCTACATCTGTGTCTCTATGTCTGCTTTGCAAACTGGTTCATCTGTACCATTTTTCTAGATTCCACATATATGCGTTAATATACAATATTTGTTTTTCTCTTCTGACTTACTTCACTCTGTATGACCGTCTCTAGGTCCATCCACGTCTCTACAAATGACCCAATTTCGTTTCTTTTTATGGCTGAGTAATATTCCACTGTATATACGTACCACGTTTCTTTATCCATTCGTCTGTTGATGGGCATTTAGGTTGCTTCCATGACCTGGCTATTGTAAATAGTGCTGCAATGAACATTGGGGTGCATGTGTCTTTTTGAATTATGGTTTTCTCTGGGTATATGCCCAGTAGTGGGATTGCTGGGTCATATGGTAGTTCTATTTTCAGTTTTTTTTTTTTTAGCTGTCCTACCTTCAACCACCTTTCTTAAAAAAAATTAATTAATTAATTAATTAATTAATTTTTGGCTGTGTTGGGTCTTCGTCTCTGCACGAGGGCCCTCTCCAGTTGCGGCAAGCAGGGGCCACTCTTCATCGCGGTGCGCGGGCCTCTCACTATCACGGCCTCCCTTGTTGCGGAGCACGGGCTCCAGACGCGCAGGCTCAGTAGTTGTGGCACACGGGCTTAGTTGCTCTGCGGCATGTGGGATCTTCCCAGACCAGGGCTCGAACCTGTGTCCCCTGCATTGGCAGGCGGACTCTCAACCACTGCGCCACCAGGGCAGCCCTTATTTTCAGTTTTTTAAAGAACCTCCATACTGTTCTCCATAGTGGCTGTATCAATTTACATTCCCACCAACAGTGCAAGAGGGTTCCGTTTTCTCCACACCCTCTGCAGCTTTTCTTGTTTGTAGATTTTCTGATGATGCCCATTCTAACTGGTGTGAGGTGATACCTCATTGTAGTTTTGATTTGCATTTCTCTAATAATTAGTGATGTTGAGCAGCTTTTCATGTGTCTGTCTGTTGGCCATCTGTATGTCTTCTTTGGAGAAATGTCTATTTAGGTCTTCTGCCCAATTTTTTGATTGGGTTGTTTGTTTTTTTAATATTGAGCTGCATGAGCTGCTTATATATTTTGGAGATTAATCCTTTGTCTGCTGATTTCTTTGTAAATATTTTCTCCCAATCTAAGTGTTGTCTTTTCGTCTTGTTTACAGTTTCCTTTGCTGTACAAAAGCTTTTAAGTTTCATTAGGTCCCATTTGTTTATTTTTGTTTTTATTTCCATTACTCTAGGAGGTGGGTCAAAAAAGATCTTGCTGTGATTTATGTCAAAGAGTGTTCTTCCTATGTTTTCCTCTAAGAGTTTTATACTGTATAGTCTTACATTTAGGTCTTTAATCCATTTTGAGTTTATTTTTGTGTATGGTGTTAGGGAGTGTTCTAATTTCATTCTTTTACATGTAGCTGTCCAATTTTCCCAGCACCACTTATTGAAGAGGCTGTCTTTTCTCCATTATATATATTCTTGCCTCTTCTATCAAAGATAAGGTGACTGTATGTGCATGGGTTTATCTCTGGGCTTTTTATCCTGTTCCATTGATCTATATTTCTGTTTTTGTGCCAGTACCATACTGTCTTGATTACTGTGGCTTTGTAGTATACTCTGAGGTCAGGGAGCCTGATTCCTCCAGCTCTGTTTTGCTTTCTCAAGATTGCTTTGGCTATTCAGGATCTTTTTGTTTCCATACAAATTGTGAATTTTTTTGTTCTAGTTCTGTGAAAAATGCCATTGGTAGCTTGATAGGGATTGCACTGTATCTGCAGATTGCTTTGGGTAGTATAGTTATTTTCACAATGTTGATTCTTCCAATCCAAGAACATGGTATATCTCTCCATCTGTTGGTGTCATCTTTGATTTCTTTCATCAGAGTCTTATAGTTTTCTGAGTACAGGTCTTTTACCTCCTTAGGTAGGTTTATTCCTAGGTATTTTATTCTTTTTGTTGCAGTGGTAAATGGGATTGTTTCCTTAATTTCTCTTTCTGATCTTTTGTTGTTAAGTGTATAGGAATGCAAGAGATTTCTGCACATTAATTTTGTATCCTGCTACTTTACCAAATTCATTGATTAGCTCTAGTAGTTTTCTGGTGGCATCTTTAGGATTCTCTATGTATGTATGTATTTTCATGTCATCTGCAAACAGTGACAGTTTTACTTCTTCTTTTCCAATTTGTATTCCTTTAATTTCTTTTTCTTCTGATTGCCATGGCTAGGAATTCCAAAACGATGTTAAATAACAGTGGTGAGAGTGGACTTCCTTGTCTTATGCCTGATCTTAGAGGAAATGCTTTCAGTTTTTCACCATTGAGAATGATGTTTGCTGTGGGTTTGTCATATATGGCCTTTATTAGGTTGAGGTAGGTTCCCTCTATGCCCACTTTCTGGAGAGTTTTTATCATAAATGAGTGTTGAATTTTGTCAAAAGCTTTCTCTGTGTCTATTGAGATGATCATATGGTTTTTATTCTTCAATTTGTAAATACAGTGTATCACATTGATTGATTTGCATATACTGAAGAATTCTCACATCCCTGGGATAAATCCCACTTGATCATGGTGTATGATCCTTTTAATGTGTTGTTGGATTCTGTTTACTAGTATTTTGTTGAGGATTTTTGCATCTATATTCATCAGTGATATTGGTCTGTAGTTTTCTTTTTTTGTAGTATCTTTGTCTGGTTTTGGTATCAGGGTGATGGTGGCCTCATAGAATGAGTTTGGGAGTGTGCCTTCCTCTGCAATTTTTTGGAAGAGTTTGAGAAGGATGGGTGTTAGCTCTTCTCTAAATAATTGACAGAATTCACCTGTGAAGCCATCTGGTCCCGGACTTTTGTTTGTTGGAAGATTTTTAATCACAGTTTCAATTTCATTACTTGTGATTGGTCAGCTCATATTTTCTATTTCTTCCTGGTTCAGTCTCGGAAGGTTATACCTTTCTAAGAATTTGTCCATTTCTTCCAGGTTGTCCATTTTATTAGCATAGACTTGCTTGCAGTAGTCTCTTATGATGCTTTGTATTTCTGCGGTGTCCGTTGTAACTTTTCCTTTTTCATTTCTAATTTTATTGATTTGAGTCCTCTCCCTCTTTTTCCTGATGAGTCCGGCTAAAGGTTTATCAATTTTGTTTATCTTCTCAAAGAACCAGCTTTTAGTTTTATTGATCTTTGCTATTGTTTTCTTTGTTTCTATTTCATTTATTTCTGCTCTGATCTTTATGATTTCTTTCCTTCTGGTAACTTTGGGTTTCGTTTGTTCTTTTTTCTCTAGTTCCTTTAGGTGTAAGGTTAGATTGTTTATTTGAGATATTTCTTGTTTCTTGAGGTAGGACTGTATTGCTATAAACTACCCTCTTAGAACTGCTTTTGCTGCATCCCATAGGTTTTGGATCATCGTGTTTTTGTTGTCAGTGGACTCCAGGTATTTTTTGATTTCCTCTTTGATTTCTTCAGTGATCTCTTGGTTATTTAGTAATGTATTGTTTAGCCTCCATGTGTTTGTGTTGTTTGTGTTTTTTCCCTGTAATTTATTTCTAATCTCATAGCGTTGTGGTCAGAAAAGATGTTTGATATGATTTCAATTTTCTTAAATTTACTGAGGCTTGATTTGTGACCCAAGATGTGATCTATCCTGGAGAATGTTCCGTGTGCACTTGAGAAGAAAGTGTAATCTGCTGTTTTCGGATGGAATGTCCTATAAATATCAGTTAAATCCATCTGGTCTGTTGTGTCATTTAAAACTTGTGTTTCCTTATTAACTTTCTGTCTGGATGATCTGTCCATTGGTGTAAGTGAGGTGTTAAAGTCCCCCACTATTATTGTGTTTCTGTCAATTTCCTCTTTTATAGCTGTTAGCATTTGCCTTATGTATTGAGGTACTCCTATGTTGGGTGCATATATATTTATAATGTTACATCTTCTTCTTGGATTGATCCCTTGATCATTATGTAGTGTCCTTCCTTGTCTCTTGTAACATTATTTTAAAGTCTATTTTATCTGATATGAGTATTGCTACTCCAGCTTTCTTTTGATTTCCATTTGCATGGAATATCTTTTTCCATCCCCTCACTTTCAGTCTGTATGTGTCCCTAGGTCTGAAGTGGGTCTCTTATAGACAGCATATATATGGGTCTTGCTTTTGTATCCATTCAGCGAGCCTGTGTCTTTTGGTTGAAGCATTTAATCCATTCACATTTAAGGTAATTATCGATATGTATGTTCCTATGACCATTTTCTTAATTGTTTTGGGTTTGTTTTTGTAGGTCCTTTCCTTCTCTTGTTTTTCCCACTTAGAGAAGTCCCTTTAGCATTTGTTATAGAGTTGGTTTGGTGGTGCTGAATTCTCTTAGCTTTTGCTTGTCTGTAAAGTTTTTGATTTCTCCATCAAATCTAAATGAGATCCTTGCTGGGTAGAGTAATCTTGGTTGTAGGTTCTTCCCTTTCATCACTTTAAATATATCGTGCCACTCCCTTGTGGCTTGTAGAGTTTCTGCTGAGAAGTCAGCTGTTAACCTTATGGGAGTTCCCTTGTATGTTATTTGTCGTTTTTCCCTTGTTGCTTTTAATAATTTTTCTTTGTCTTTAATTTTTGTCAATTTGATTACTATGTGTCTTGGTGTGTTTTTCCTTGGGTTTATCCTGCCTGGGACTCTCTGCGCTTCCTAGATTTGGGTGGCTATTTTCTTGCCCAAGTTTGGGAAGTTTTCGACTATAATCTCTTCAAATATTTTCTTGGTTCCTTTCTCTCTCTCTTCTCCTTCTGGGATACCTATAACGCAAATGTTGATGCATTTAATGCTGTCCCAGAGGTCTCTTAGGCTGTCTTCATTTCTTTTCATTCTTTTCCCTTTATTCTGTTCCATGGCAGTGTGTTCCACCGTTCTGTCTTCCAGGTCACTTATCCATTCTTCTGCCTCAGTTATTCTGCTATTGATTACTTCTAGTGTTATTGTATTGTTCATCTCTGCTTGTCTGTTCTTTAATTCTTCTAGGTCTTTGTTAAACATTTCTTGCATCTTCTCGATCTTTGCTGCCATTCTTTTTCCGAGGTCCTGGATCATCTTCACTATCATTATTCTGAATTCTTTTTCTGGAAGGTTGCCTATCTCCACTTCATTTAGTTGTTTTTCTGGGGTTTGATCTTGTTCCTTCATGTGGCACATAGTCCTCTGACTTTTCATTTTGTCTATCTTTCTGTGAATGTGGTTTTCTTTCCACAGGCTGCAGGATTGTAGTTCTTCTTGCTTCTGCTGTCTACTGCTTCTTTTCTCATGGATTATAAAGGGCTACCAGTTCCTGAGTGCCTGAAAATGAAGCTGGGTATACAGATTCTTGAAATGGCTGTATCATCCAAAAGACTTCCTAAGATTAAAAGCAGCTGAAAAGAGCACAAAGGAACCACTGATAGGTTTGAACACACAAAAACAGAAGTTTATATTTAAATGTAAGAGAAAAAAATCAAGAGAAAAACTTGGCAATTTACAACAAATATGACAAGCAAAGGGATAATATGCTATTACCGAAAAATCTTGTACACATTGATAATAAGGACTCAGAGGAGATGTTAACTAGACTTACTGAGGTGGTCATTTCACAATATATACAAAAGTAAATTATTATATTGTTCACCTGAAACTAATGTAATGTCAATTATATCTGAAAAAACAAAACAAACAAACAAACAAAAAAAACTACAAAAAAAACCAAACCACCACCACCACCAATAAAGAACTCAGTGGAAAAAAATGGGCAAAAGTTATAGATAACTCATAAATGATAATTTTAAATGGCTAACAAATATATACAGAGCTCAAGATTTCTAATATGAAAAGAAATGCACATTTAAAAAAGCATCATTAAAAATTGGTAAAAATGAAAAAGTAAATATAAAAAGCTGGTATCTTTTGAGATAAGCAAACTTATCTACTATCGGTGGAATATAGATGTGTATAATTTTTATAGAAATCTAGTTGGTTTGGTATATTAAGAGTCTTAAAATTCGTACCATTTTACTAAGGGGATTTTATCCTAAAAAAATAATGAGGTATCACATTTGCATTATTATAACAGGGAAACCTGATAAAGATGAAATATCCAAAAACAAGAGAATGCTTTCTACATATGATGAAGGGCTAGTAAATAAAGGCAAAGTTTCTAAAGAATTTTTTTAAACCAGGAGGAAATATTTACATATAAGACTGAATAGAAGACGCAGAATAAAAATCTGTGTTTATAGTATGGACTCAATTGTGCATATAGGAATATATGCATGCTTAAAAGATTAAAGGGAATTGATCAAAATGTGATCAATTTGACACTGATCTGACATGAGTGATCATGCATACATTTTCTTTTTTTTTTCTAGTTTTCAGTAGTTAAATTTTTTTTTTGCAAACCCCTGGGGGTTGGGGTGGGGTGGGGGAACATTCATTAAAAATATTAAATAATACTGTCCAGATATAAATGATCAAACTGCAGTATTAAACTATAATGTGCAAGAAGCAAGCAACCTACCCCTGCTCCACGCTTGTGTTTGGTCGCTGCCCAGACACAGACTCTGAACTGTCAGTTAGAGATGGCACTACAGCCAAAAACCTGGAAAATTTAAAAACAGCATAAAATTGGAAATGACGTTTCAGTCAGGATCTAATGGGAACTTACAAAAGCATGATTCATTTAGATCTTAATTGCTGCATTTACCCCTCCACTACTCAGTAAATGGCAGGCAAAGGGAATATACAATAATTAGAACATTCTGTAACAAAAAAGGGTAGGATGATGGCTTCCAAAGCCAAATATAAAGATCCATAGCAAAATCTGTCATTTTGGATTTTTACATATGCTGCCACATTACTTGAAGAAAAAGCCTGACACACTGATTCACAGGAATTAAGTCAACTTAATGATGTCCTAAAGAGTGATTAAATGCTAAATATTCACATGACAGTAGTGCTAACAGCTAAACAAGTGATAGGACAGAGACATCTCTAACAAATGAAAATATATACATGATAAGAACCTTTATGTGACACTATTATAAATATTTCCAGAGTTGCTCATAATGTCAACATACATTTTTTAAGGGTAAAAAAGAATTGTGGGAAAATTCTTGGAATGAATGTGGACCTTGAACTTGGCATATACACAGACATTTCTCAGATAAAGACAATGTCATCTCCTTGCCACAGCTTCTAGTTGGGAAGAGCAGATAATTTACTAACACTGAAAACAATATCACCTTTAGAAATTCATAAGATAGGTAACTAAAATTTCAGTCATTTACTTAGCTCTTCCCAATCAACATCCACAGGCACTTTATTTGAAGAACCTCCCTCCCTCATTTCCCTCATGCTCACAGGTAGTATTACTGTACTGCAATGATAAGCAATGTTGCTTGGTATTAGTCATTCCTCACTTGAAATACAAAACTTCCCTAATAGAGAGATTGCCAGGATCTACACCACTCTTCAAAGAATAAGAGGGCTCTCATATTATATTATGATAAGTTCATAAAAGCCTTACTATTCACATGCCCAACAGAAGTATTTTCAAGCACATGGACATATACTATTTTTCTTTTATAAGATAAAATTTAAACACAGTTTACCCAAAATGAAATATGGTTAGATTACATCAACTGCTTTACTTGGCTATGCTACTTTTTCAGGGATGAAGGTATCCAACTTCTCTTCCAAAGTCAGAAAAGTCTCATATGAATACAAATTCTAAGGAAACTCAGGCTCTGCATTCAATAGCAAGGTATGACACTGTCTTCTTTTTGCTAATATGAAAGAAGCCTATTTTGAATCTGAAGTATTATTTTTTTAAGCTCCAGTTTCATCATCCTTTTATACTTAGAGACATGGGACTTTATCACTAAGGTGGCTTTTGATGATATCTACTACAAGTTACCAGAAGGAAAAATGTGATTTCAAAATAGAATAGCATAAGAAGAATCACATTTCAAGAGGCTGGCAAAAATGAAACAAACATTTTCTTCAAAGAAGTTAATTCATGGATTTAACAGATTTTTAAAAAACTAGCTGAACTGGCAATGCTTTACCTCCCATTTCTTCCCATGACAGCATTATGAAGTATTCCTAATAAACAGTACCTTTGATAGACTTTGTTTCTAATTCCTTTTTGAAAAGCAAGGAGGTAATTCCGTCCATCTCCAGAGAAAACTTCCACAGCAATAGGCTGAAATGATCAGAGAGAAAAACATTAAGAAAAAACACAAATAGAGTTATATATTAACTTTTCCACTATGAATTTCTATAATGTTGAAGAAATTAACCTGTTGACTGAAGAACATTGTTACAGTCATGAATTCCCAGCAGATTAAATTACACAATAAACAGCGCCAGTTTGTTCTGCTCAATTTGTTTCTAAAATTTTTAACAGAATAATGGTAAAATAATTATAAAATTATAATTTTGTAAATTTATAGTGAGAATGCAATTTTTATGTAAAAAGAAAATTATAATATAAATTTGGATAGCTATAGGGAAAGATGGACAACAAAATATCACTCAGTTTTAGGTTGTGATTTTTTTGTTTGTTTTTTTAAGAAGGGGGATGTATTATAAAGTTATGCACTCATGTGACATGAGCTTGTCTATCATACAACCAAATCTAATACTCTAAGGAATAATGTGGATCCTATCATGTATACATCCTCTAAGTAAAGGAACCTGACAAAACGTTTATTACTACTAAATCAACCCACCTGCAGGAGATACCTCCTTTTATGAACTTCCTTGATATCTTCATAGGCAAAAATGCTGCATGTTCTCTTGAGTTGACTGGGGCCTTGCCTGGCTCCTCTAGGGATAATTGGCTCATGCATACTATAGGCAGCCCAGACAAAGGAGATAAAAACACAGCAAGAGATAAATTCACTGTTCAATAAAGAGTGTGTTATTTTCAACATGTGAAGAGAAGCAGGAATCGATATATCTGAATATTTAGTTCAAAAAAGACACACCTTTAAGAGAATAATTTGGTAGCTACTCAGTATACCAGAAACCCCCTTTGATGAATATAACTTAAAAAAAATCCTATTCATGCTGTCAGGGCTTATCTATCAGGCACAGCTGGCAAGTGCCAAAGTCTATATTCTTTTAGGGGGTCCAAGAAAATGTTTTAATTTCTTTTAAAATCAAAAGAAAAAACTGAACTTTTAGGTAGAAGAAAATGTTTTAATATATAATATGAATATATTCATCTTTAAACCAACACAGTCAGAAAAACATCATTTTAGATAGCTTTATATGTAGGAAGAGGCCCGTAAAAGTCATAATGTGGCCCTGATTGCTACTGAAAGTAATTATTTGAAGTATCTCCTAGCAATGAAGATGACCATGTCCACATTCACAGTGCATGTTAGGTGTTCAAAATGTTAAAGGAAGAGAAGAGCGTGTTTTCTAAGCCTTAAGCTTTTTCATCTCCCTTTGGGCTTTGTCTGTCTCTGGGTTTTCCATTACCCACTATCACGTCCATCATAGGGCTGGCAGAAGAAAAGGAAGATGGATAAACTCAGGCAGTTAATTCCTGCCTGTGCTTCAGTCACACTGCTTCTAGGGTACTCAGAGGACATGGATGCTCTTACGTTTGTTAGAGTATTATACAGCCGCCTGCATTTTCTCTACAACTGTGTTTGCACTGAAATTTGAAAAAAAGAACAATTTACAAATTCAGAATAACTTTATAAATATATAGATTATAATACAAGGAACTTGTATTATATCTAGTGCTATTAATGCATAGCAATAAATTGTATTTAGTTTTCATTTTGATAAATAAGGCAAATTTGTCTCTTATAGCGTTGAAATAACTATTACTCTGGTGAATATTTAATGATGGATGCACAAAAACTGAGAGATAACATTACTTGAAACACAATTTTTGCATTAAGAAAAACTATGTAGGAATTCCCTGGTGGCACAGTGGTTAAGAATCTATGTGCCAAGCAGGGGACGCGGGTTCGAGCCCTGGTCTGGGAAGATCCCACATGCCGCAGAGCAACTAAGCCCGTGTGCCACGACTACTGAGCCTGTGCTCTAGAGCCTGCGAGCCACAACTACTGAGCCTGCGTGCCACAGCTACTGAAGCCTGTGCACCTAGAGCCCGTGCTCTGCAACAAGAGAAGCCACCGCAGTGAGAAGCCTGCGCACCGCAACAAGGAGTAGCTCCCGCTCGCTGCAACTAAAGAAAGCCTGAGAACAGCAATGAAGACCCAACGCAGCCAAAAAAAAAAGAAAAAAACCAAACAAACCCATGTAGATATATTGCTTTCTAAAGATAGCTGTACTTTGTGTCTCTTCATTCATTTACTTACTTTGGAGGTAAGGTTTCAATATCTCTTATTTCCCTGGTTGCTGTCATTGTAAATCCATCAATCACATAAAAATGCTCTTTACCAAAAAGAAGTAGCCCTTCACTGGTATCTAGGCCCTGGACTCGAGCACAGCGGTACATGTGTTGGATCTATAAAGAAAACCATAAACATTCATTAATATAGTTTTTAAAAATCAGGTAATTTCTTTTTTTGATATAAATGAAGCAAAATGTCTTTAAACATGGATTTAATGGGCAAACAAGATTTTATGAAGATGTCACTCTGTGATGGCATCCCCTGAGCTAAGCATATTAACCAGAGTTTAAGCATATTAAAAAAGAATAGCTAAGATTGCAGTCTGAGTTGCAGTTGACTTCAGTAAAAGGAAACAACCATTACTCATATCCATCCATCCAATCTACTTATTCTAATATTCACTGTGTACTAACTCCGTGCCAGGCACATGTGTACTAGGCTCTACAGTCCATAAACAAGTTAGAAAAGGAAGGAGACAGACACAAATTCTGCAGGAAAGGGAACTGAGGCATACATGCGAGGAGATGAGGATTGTGCCCTGGGCCAGGCAGGATGATACAGAGTGAAAAAGGTATGCAGAGCCCGACAATCCTGAGTGAATTCCCAGTTCTGTTGTTTAACTATAGATTTGGTCAAATTTCTTAATGTTTCTGGGCTTCTGTGTCTTCATATAAGTTTCAAATATACTTCATTGGCTTGTCATGAGAGTTAGTGAGACATACAAAATCATGTTGGGAATTGTTGGCTGTCTTCTCTTCCACATAGCTTACTTTCCTCTTTTTCCATAACAATCCCTGGAACTGGAGTTGTGGAATTTGTCTCTATTTGCTCTCCACTAGAGTCTGCCTGCCTGGCAGCCTGTTGTGCCATTGTAAAAAGCCAAACTTGGCAGAAGTTGCATTTTCCTCATAGAAGGAAGGACTTACTAAATCTCTCAATGTTAGCAGTGTTTTCTTTCCAACAGGCAGGATCTAGTCCTTAGTAAAAATTCTTTCTTGCTTACACTCAGTTCAACATGAATCAAGGAAAAAAAAATCAGCAATTAAAAAATTAAAGACAAAGAAAAATTATTGGAAGCAGCAAGGGAAAAACGACAAATAACATACAAGGGAACTCCCATAAGGTTAACAGCTGATTTCTCAGCAGAAACTCTACAAGCCAGAAGGGAGTGGCATAATATACTTAAAGTGATGAAAGGGAAGAACCTACAACCAAGATTACTCTACCCAGCAAGGATCTCATTTAGATTTGATGGAGAAATCAAAAGCTTTACAGACAAGCAAAAGCTAAAAGAATTCAGCACCACCAAACCAGCTCTACAACAAATGCTAAAGGAACTTCTCTAAGTGGGAAACACAAGAGAAGAAAAGGACCTACAAAAACAAACCAAAAACGATTAAGAAAATGGTCATAGGAACATACATATCGATAATTACCTTAAACGTGAATGGACTAAATGCTCCAACCAAAAGACACAGGCTTGCTGAATGGATACAAAAGCAAGACCCATATATATGCTGTCTACAAGAGACCCACTTCAGACCTAGGGACACATACAGACTGAAAGTGAGGGGATGAAAAAAGATATTCCATGCAAATGGAAATCAAAAGAAAGCTGGAGTAGCTATACTCATATCAGATAAAATTGACTTTAAAATAAAGAACGTTACAAGAGACAAGGAAGGACACTACATAATGATCAAGGGATCAAACCAAGAAGAAGATATAACAATTATAAATATATATGCACCCAACATAGGAGCACCTCAATACATAAGGCAACTGCTAACAGCTATAAAAGAGGAAATCGACAGTAACACAATAATAGTGGGGGACTTTAACACCTCACTTACACCAATGGGCAGATCATCCAAAATGAAAATAAATAAGGAAACAGAAGCTTTAAATGACACAATAGACCAGATAGATTTAATTGATATTTATAGGACATTCCATCCAAAAACAGCAGATTACACGTTCTTCTCAAGTGCGCACAGAATATTCTCCAGAATAGATCACATCTTGGGTCACAAATCAAGCCTCAGTAAATTTAAGAAAATTCAAATCATATCAAGCATCTTTTCTGACCACAACGCTATGAGATTAGAAATGAATTACAGGGAAAAAAACGTAAAAAATACAAACACATGGACACTAAACAATACGTTACTAAATAACCAAGAGATCACTGAAGAAATCGAAGACGAAATCAAAAAATACCTAGAGACAAGTGACAATGAAAACACGACGATCCAAAACCTATGGGATGCAGCAAAAGCAGTTCTAAGAGGGAAGTTTATAGCTATACAAGCCTACCTAAAGAAACAAGAAAAATCTCAAGTAAATAATCTAACCTTACACCTAAAGAAACTAGAGAAAGAAGAACAAACAAAACCCAAAGTTAGCAGAAGGAAAGAAATCATAAAGATCAGAGCGGAAATAAATGAAATAGAAACAAAGAAAACAATAGCAAAGATCAATAAAACTAAAAGCTGGTTCTTTGAGAAGATAAACAAAATTGATAAGCCATTAGCCAGACTCATCAAGAAAAAGAGGGAGAGGACTCAAATCAATAAAATTAGAAATGAAAAAGGAGAAGTTATAACAGACACCGCAGAAATACAAAGCATCATAAGAGACTACTACAAGCAACTCTATGCCAATAAAATGGACACCCTGGAAGAAATGGACAAATTCTTAGAAAGGTATAACCTTCCAAGACTGAACCAGGAAGAAACAGAAAATATGAACAGACTAATCACAAGTAATGAAATTGAAACTGTGATTAAAAATCTTCCAACAAACAAAAGTCCAGGACCAGATGGCTTCACAGGTGAATTCTATCAAACATTTAGAGAAGAGCTAACACCCATCCTTCTCAAACTCTTCCAAAAAATTGCAGAGGAAGGCACACTCCCAAACTCATTCTATGAGGCCACCATCACCCTGATACCAAAACCAGACAAAGATACTACAAAAAAAGAAAATTACAGAGCAGTATCACTGATGAATATAGATGCAAAAATCCTCAACAAAATACTAGCAAACAGAATCCAACAACACATTAAAAGGATCATACACCACGATCAAGTGGGATTTATCCCAGGGATGCAAGGATTCTTCAATATACACAAATCAATCAATGTGATACACCATATTAATAAATTGAAGAATAAAAACCATATGATCATCTCAATAGACACAGAGAAAGCTTTTGACAAAATTCAACACCCATTTATGATAAAAATTCTCCAGAAAGTGGGCATAGAGGGAACCTACCTCAACCTAATAAAGACCATATATGACAAACCCATAGCAAACATCATTCTCAATGGTGAAACACTGAAAGCATTTCCTCTAAGATCAGGAACAAGACAAGGATGTCCACTCTCACCGCTATTATTCAACATAGTTTTGGAAGTCCTAGCCATGGCAATCAGAGAAGAAAAAGAAATAAAAGGAATACAAATTGGAAAAGAAGAAGTAAAACTGTCACTGTTTGCAGATGACATGATACTATACATAGAGAATCCTAAAAATGCCACCAGAAAACTACTAGAGCTAATCAATGAATCTGGTAAAGTTGCAGGATACAAAATTAATGCACAGAAATCTCTTGCATTCCTATACACTAATGATGAAAAATCTGAAAGAGAAATTATGGAAACCCTCCCATTTACCATTGCAACAAAAAGAATAAAATACCTGGGAATAAACCTACCTAGGGAGACAAAAGACCTGTATGCAGAAAACTATAAGGCACTGATAAAAGAAATTAAAGATGATACTAACAGATGGAGAGATATACCATGTTCTTGGACTGGAAGAATCAATATTGTGAAAATGACTATACTACCCAAAGCAATCTACAGATTCAATGTAATCCCTATCAAATTACCAATGGCATTTTTTTATGGAACTAGAACAAATTATCTTAAAATTTGTATGGAGACACAAAAGACCCCGAATACCCAAAGCAGTCTTGAGGGAAAAAAACGGAGCTGGAGGAATCAGACTCCCTGACTTCAGACTATACTACAAAGCTACAGTAATCAAGACAATATGGTACTGGCACAAAAACAGAAACATAGATCAATGGAACAAGATAGAAAGCCCAGAGATAAACCCATGCACCTATGGTCAACTAATCTATGACAAAGGAGACAAAGATACAGAATGGAGAAAAGACAGTCTCTTCAATAAGCGGTGCTGGGAAAACTGGACAGCTACATGTAAAAGAATGAAATTAGAACACTCCCTAACACCATACACAAAAATAAGCTCAAAATGGATTCGAGACCTAAATGTAAGACCAGACACTATAAAACTCTTAGAGGAAAACATAGGAAGAGCACTCTTTGACATAAATCACAGCAAGATCTTTTTTGATCCACCTCCTAGAGTAATGGAAATAAAAACAAAAATAAACAAATGGGACCTAATGAAACTTCAAAGCTTTTGCACAGCAAAGGAAACCATAAACAAGACCAAAAGACAACCCTCAGAATGGGAGAAAATATTTGCAAACGAATCAACGGACAAAGGATTAATCTCCAAAATATATAAACAGCTCATTCAACTCAATATTAAAGAAACAAACAACCCAATCCAAAAATGGGCAGAAGACCTAAATAGACATTTCTCCAAAGGAGACATACAGATGGCCAAGAACCACATGAAAAGCTGCTCAACATCACTAATTATTAGAGAAATGCAAATCAAAACTACAATGAGGTATCACCTCACACCAGTTAGAATGGGCATCATCAGAAAATCTACAAACAACAAATGCTGGAGAGGGTGTGGAGAAAAGGGAACCCTCTTGCACTGTTGGTGGGAATGTAAATTGATACAGCCACTATGGAGAACAATATGGAGGTTCCTTAAAAAACTAAAAATGGAATTACCATATAATCCAGCAATCTCACTACTGGGCATATACCCAGAGAAAACCGTAATTCAAAAAGACACATGCACCCCAATGTTCATTGCAGCATTATTTACAATAGCCAGGTCATGGAAGCAACCTAAATGTCCATCGACAGACGAATGGATAAAGAAGTTGTGGTACATATATACAATGGAATATTACTCAGCCATAAAAAGGAACGGAATTGAGTCATTCGTTGAGACGTGGATGGATCTAGAGACTGTCATACAGAGTGAAGTAAGTCAGAAAGAGAAAAACAAATATCGTGTATTAACGCATGTATGTGGAACCTAGAAAAATGGTACAGATGAATCGGTTTGCAGGGCAGAAGTTGAGACACAGATGTAGAGAATGAACGTATGGACACCAAGGGGGGAAATCCACAGTGGGGTGGGGATGGTGGTGTGCTGAATTGGGCGATTGGGATTGACATGTATACACTGATGTGTATAAAATTTATGACTGAATAAAAAAAAAATCAGCAATTAAATCAGAGTCAAACAAATGTCAAATAAATGTCAGTCTAAATACACCTCCTGCACTATTCAAACTTAAAGCAATTAGAGGAAAAACTGTACCCATGAGTTTAAAAAGTTTAAAAAATGACAGCATCAGAAAATAGATTTTCTAAAATATGCAAATGTAAGTTAATTTTCATCACCACATCTGAACTACTTCAATAATAAAAACTTAGAATATTACAGGAGAAAAGCTGACATACTTTTAAAATAACTCTATTGTAAGTATAATATACACACACAAAAAAATGTTTATTTCATAAATGCATAGCTTGATGAATTTTCAAATGCTTAAAATATGATGCAACCAGCATCCAAATCAAGAAACAGAACATTCCCAAGGCCCTAGAAGCCTCTCTTGTGCTTCCTTCAGATCTAATGTACTTTTATAGTTACATACTTTTTTTCTTTTTATGTTTTCATTCAAGATTAATCAGGCCATATATTTGAACAGAATTAAAAAAATTAAACCCTAATTTCTAGTTACTATTTCTTAGTGGATAAGATTTCAAGTGTTATACCAAGATCTAATATAATAGGCAAAACAACCTTTAAAAAGGTGATACTCACTACACATTCAATTCATTCATTCCTTTACTCATTTATCCCTTTATTTATTCAACCAATCACTCCTTCATTCAAGGTTTACTGAGTTTCTATCAGGTGACTGGAACTGTGTAAGGCACTGGGATAGAAATAAGAAACAGTGCCTGCCTCAAAAGAGCTCACTATCTAGATGAAGAGACAGACACAGGAACAAATAATAATAACATGATAAAGTGAGTGCTATATATAAGGCTTTATAAAAGCATAGAGGAGGGGGTCTAACTAAGCCTGAGCTGGCAAGACAGTGAAGGAAAGCTTCCTCTGTGTGAGCATTAAAGACATCCAGATAAATGATGTTGCATCAAATGGGAGTTACTAGGATAGAGGTTATGCAAGTGATGGAAAGAGGGGCATTTAGGCAGAGAACACAATGAGTAAAGCGCAGAGTAAAGAAATATCATGGATGTAGTGAACGGCAAGGCACAAAATGCAGGGGGCTCAGGCTACATGGCAGAGTCAGTAAAGTGAGCCTGGAGGGGTCGCAGGGTGTAAGAGGCTGAGAGAAACAGGAAGGCAAAGTAGTCTTTTGTGAATGAAGCACAGGAGGGGTTAAGTACAAGGCTGGGGATGATGGGCTAGTTGAAGTTGCTTGTGTGGTTACTGGAATTACAGAGGTATAGGAAAAAATACAGGGCCAAATTACTGAATGGGTTGTGTACATGGGTTTGAAACGAGAATCATGGCAAGAGTTGCAGCCTAATAAAGGGTTTAGAGGAAGACAGTGAACTAGGTGTCAACTGTTAATACTATATCTGATGCAACTTCTTGCTGTTCAGTGTGTTCAGAGAGGTCAGAAAACCCTACAGATGAAAGACGCAGAGTGTTGAACCCAAAGGGGCGCCTAATACTGATTTCACTGCAGAGGCTAAAATATTTATCTTTGGCTGCCAGATAAATACCCTTCAACTAGTCTTGTAAAATGGAGACAAACCACTTAATACAATCCCTCCTTTTCAGAAGTAAGGCACCTTTTCTCCCTCTTCTAATAGGCGCAGCAGGGTGGCGTTGTCCGTCTTCTCCTCCTCTTCTATAGAGCTACCCTCAGCAATCTGGTCTTGCAGCTGCTCCTGGGTCTCCTCATCTCCTCCATCAGGTGCAGATCGAGACCGTTTTAGAGGCGGCTTGACCAGTCCTGCAGGATAAGAGCCAAGAGGGTCATGTGGTCTTGCTGGGGTCATGTGGGAGCCATTTAGTCCCTCCTCTACATTTCCAATTTGAGAGAGTTCTGGAAGGTATGGGGAGGCAGCATCGTTCAGTGGTCAACAGCACAGGCTCTGGAGTTAAACAGCCGCATGACCTTGGAGTATTATTTGTCCCCTCTGAACCTCAGTTTCTCACCTATAAAACCGGGACAAGGATACTACCTATCATGGATACCAGGAGGATTGTTGGAGGACTAAATGAGGTAATTCATGTAAAGTGCTTAGTATCACGCATAATAAATAGTAAATTCTCAGTAAGTGTCAGATGATGATGATAAACAGAGGGCTTAGCATAATTAATGGTAAAAGTGGTGGTGCTAATGGGCAGGTGTCACTGAGGGGATACCCTCAATAAATGATCAGTCATTATCAGAAACAAAAATAGGACAGCACGTTATAAACATGATTATAAGAGATTCCACCTACTTGGAGGGCCCATGAGGATTACTTCAAGACTCATATTACAAGTGGCAGTATGGTCACTCATACATGAATGAATTTGATTAAATCATCAGGCCATAAAGAATAAGAACACAATTCTTTTAAAAATATAGGGCCAGACAATTTAATGTGCCACATAAGTTAACATTCTACTGCCTACATTTTGATAATTTTATTGATAATCAGAGGAGATGAAATTAAAATCAGCTGATGAAAGTAACCACTGATAACCCAGAGTATGGGAAGCACTCAAAACAAACTCTAAATCTCACATTTAATTTAATATTCTTTAGTTCTGTACCAAAAAAAGTAATGTTGTATCTACCAATGATAGTTACACTAAGAATTTTGGAAAAACGTAAATCAGCCTGTTAGAAACCTATCCTTTGAACACAAGTTATCAGAGGTTCTGCTCTGCCTTGCGAAGAACCTCATTTTCACATGTGAAAGAGTATAATAAATAAACAAGAAAGATCAAGTCTTGCTGAGATATCCACAAGGGGAAAAGCTTCCAGCTGCTTTATTTTTAGTTTGACGAATCAAAACCTCCAACTCTATGTCTAGCATAGCATCTTGCATATCACAGTAGTGACACCAATATTTGTGGTTTTAGCTCGATTAGACATTAGGAAAATGAGGCCAAGATGAGAAGTTAATGCCAATGACCCAAACACAAGACATCACAAACTCTGTGAATTATACACCTTGGTTATAGCCAGGAAATACAACTTTGGACCCATCTCAATAACTTTGCTGATGCAGTGTCAAGAAATGATAAGGCTGAAAACTTTGTTCAACTAATAAAATTTCAGTGATTCTATGAAAATGTTAGATGGATTATGAAATGTTTAGTAATTCATAGTTATCACAAGAGAGAACAGGTATAATGTAATAGGAGAAACCTATCACAATTACAGATAAATTTTTTTGTTGACATGGTCATATACTGTTAGTTTTTTATCAATGAGATCTGAAAATAATTTTTAATTTACAGTTCTTAATTTATATTCTAGGGCTTTATCTATAGACTACGCCAAGACTTTTGAATTTATGATAAATCAGAGGCTTAAAAAATTAAAACAATGGACTGATTTACTTATTCAATATTGACTGAATCCCCATTTTGTGCTAGGCATGTGCCAAAATCTATAAAGTGAGAGGAGAAATAATCTCTGCCTCTGAGAAACTTATAATTTAGGAAAACATAAAGCAGTGAAAGAAATCACTGAAATTGCTATAAAAGATATGAGCAAAGTGCTATTGGAGGACAGCGGAGTTGGAAAAGCCTTCAGAGTAGGACAGTTTGACCAGTATCTTCAAGACTGGGTAGGTCCAGATCACAGAGAAGCTGTAGCAAGAGGGCAGAGGGCACACATATGCAGAAGTACAGAATCAAAAAGTCCATGGCCATTTTAGTCCAATTCATCACCGTAAGCATGTCTTTCTAGGCTCATAAAGTATAGCTTTGGAATAATCTGTCTTAGCTCATTGGAAGAAAGACCATTATTTCTTACTGTTGGCTAACATGCACTAATGACACATTTAGTGGTTGTTTTAGTTTTATACATATTTATTTAGCTTTCAGGGCCTTAACTTAAAATATCAGGTACCACTGAGAATTCTGCCAGATACAGTGAAAAAAAATTATCAAGCCAACGGCACATTACATTCATCTGTAGGCAATAAAGAAGAGCCAGTCTCTTTAGTTCTCATACAGAAATCAATCTTTAAGAAGGGTGCGATAGTAAAATATGTACAGATACTTTTAGGTTGGCCCTACTGTTTATAGTTGCTAATATTTTCATATAGATTCAAGTAAAAGGAATGCTCCCAAATGGTTTTTAATTAAAATCAGAGAGGAAGGCTGACCTTTGACTTTAGCAATAGTGTCTTCACCATGCTCTGGTTCTTGTTGAGTAGCTTCACCTTCTGAACTCTCTACTATGGCATCCTGGACAATGGCTGGGTTGCCAGAGGCTAGTCGCATGTAGTATTCTTTACTGTCATAACTTACAGCTCTTCTGTATCGAGCAGGTTTCTAAGAAACAACAAAAGGAAAGGACTCATAATTTATCTTCAAGAATTAATAGACTATTTATACAGGGTAAATCCACAGTCTTTTGGGTTAAGTTTCTCTATTTTTAAATTGCACTGATTTAAAAAAATATATATAAAACAACAATATTAGCAGTTTTGTTCCTCCCGAAAAAAGAAACACATCATCTTTAGCCAAATGTTTCCAGGTTAGTATAGTACAGCCTCACTGATGCATCAGTACAGTAGAGAGAATGCCCAGTGTCAGAGAGCATCAAGTTGCAAGGGGTGTCTAGTTTCTGAGGAGCCTGAAACTTTTCTTCTACCCCAAGTAAACAGGCCTAAAGGGCCATCCATTCAGTTGGAATTACCTGTGTGAGTGCTTACTTCAGATATTTGAAGGTAGGGACCCAGAACTGCCCTGTTCCCATATTCCCATATCTCTCTGGAACTCTGGAAATGGCCCAGACCTTCAGAGAGTCCTGACCCAATATGGAATCGACCGGCTTCAGGCCAGATGACACTGTTTGGTTGGCCTGCCACTCCGAGCTGGTGTGTCTAATTTGTTAAAACATCCTGTTGTTTGTTGTGTAAAAGAATGTGATCCATAAACTTACTAACTAAATGAGTATATCAAGAACATGTAAGTCCATTTTGAAGAAGAAATTAATTATGTAGAAACATTAGAAAAGATTTACCTTTTTGGTGTATGATACAAGAGCATTTCCTTTTCAGAATAATTAATATTTATCCTAAAAACAGGTTCTCCGATTAACCCAAACTTTTTTTTTTCTTAGAACAATAGATAATGAAAAATTAAGGTCTAAAGTTTCCTACAAACATGTAAAACCATAGGGAAAAGTTTATATGTATACAGGTTGATCATAATGAGACCCAGACTTTAAATTAACAATTAAGAAAAAGACAGGGTTTGAAACATGCTTAAAGACCTTCCCTTTCTAAACATTATCTTTTTTTTTTCAACTTGCTTGCTTTAAAAAAAAAAAAAAAAAAAATCTTACCTTTCCTTTCCTATGAACGTCTAATTGAAAGTATTCTATCAGCCTAACTCTTCGACTCAGTTAGTTATATGTATTGTCTACAATAATGCTTATTTTAAGCAAGACCTTTTTAAAAAAATGATTTTCAACTAAAGTAGAAAACAAGTGTCCAACAGGAATATTTAGACTAAAATACTGAACCAATTTTGAGATGAAAAGATGCCTAACTCAAGCCACCATTACCCTTCTTTTAACTTCAGGTATAAAGTTAGGGAATGAAGAGAGCTGCAAGCTAACTGATGAATGATATGCAGCAAATGAAAACTGAAATATATAACATAGGAAAGTATTGAAATGATGTAAAAAAATATTACAGTTATGGAAGGAAGGATCTGATGAACCAACTAATAATACTGCAATATTTTTGAAATGAAAGCAGGGTAGTAAGTTTTGTACTATAACAATTCTCTACATGAGATCTAACAATTATCTTCAACTCATAATTGTTCATTTTAAAAAAGATGAAAGCATAGTTAGTGATGGGCAAGACAATGAATTAACAGATGTGGGACAACATCTTGGTTACTGACTTCATATCTGACTTAAACTTGGAACTATAAGCATTTTCCCTTAAATATTTTGAGGTATATTTCTGTGACATTTCTGAACTGCATTTTTTGTTTCTTTTTGTTTTTTTTTACTGAATTATGTACTGAATCCTTCTGGAAAAAGAAAACAATTACATAAATTTAAATTAATTAAAATAAACTAAAATTGTATTTTAAAAAGTGGTCATATACGCTTAGTTTCCATTTAGTTTCTTCTGATTGAAAAAGTAATTTTAAAAGAGAATACACTTGCATTCTCAAAATATATACTGTTTAATATCTAGAAGAATTAAATGAGTAATTGAAAAAACAAGTTGGTAGTGTCAGGCTGCCCATTACTAACATGCCTTGGGACTTGTTAGTGTAAGTGTGAAGCAGTACACATTTCACGGTGAGAGCAGTGAATACTCAGCCTGTTAGTGAGCAGCATACAGACCCTAGAAAGCTGATCAGAACGAAGCGAGAGAGACGAGGACACCTCTCGGCGTGAATGAAATTCACTTTTCAACACTAAGGAACTTACAGAAACAACAAGTTGAAAGTCAACTCTTTAGGTTAGTCTAGTCTACCATGCACTAAAATAAAAAAACAAAACAAAAACAAAATAACACAAAGGAAAAAAAAAAACAAAACTGCAAGTATTTTGCATTCTTTTATGGTATTTTGTGTTTTACCTTTTGAGGAATGATATCATCGGGTGTCTCAGGCTGTTTACTTGGGATCTCAGACTGAAAACAGGGTATTAAGTATAGACACATCAGAAAAAAATAACAAAGAACAACACAAAAATAAAATATTCTTGAGGACTGTATGGAATATGGAAGATGCACTCACACAAAATTAATATGACAGCCTAAGCTGCTTGAAATAATCACTTAGCATCGTGTGATTGTTTTCTCAATTATCCAAAGTAGTTTTAAAGTAAAAGAAACTACACTAAAATTCTCAAGGCTACTGAACAGGACAAACTTAAAAATCACACACACAAAACTTCACCACAGGCTGCCAGTGTCATGGATGATTTACAGGCAACTCTTTATATGGCTTCAAAGGAAAAAAACAGAAAACCAGATAATAGAATCTAGTGCTAGCTATCACCTTCCACCTACCTTTTACTGTGTTTATCCCTAGATCTGTTTTGTAACAGAAGCAACTGGTTTAAACTATTATCTACAATATCCCATACCACAGAAATCACTAAGCGCTTGTTAGTGAAAAAACACCTTTCCCTAAAAGCCCAAGGACCTATTTCCTTTGCTACCTTCACAGCTATGACCTCAGAAAGGCTGAAAGCAGAAGGGAGCCTGGATCATCAGCCTCCAAACCAAAAGTTTTTGTAAAAATTACTTTCTAAAGAATTAGGTAATTACTCTATATTTTATTCTCAATAAAATCTCGACTAACAAGGCGGCAGTATCTGTTGAGCTGGAGTGTGTGGCCTGTGCGTGTAAACACACAGACAGCTACAGACAGACAGTAACACATCCAAGAATCATTTCAATTTTTCTTCCTTTTCACAGTTTGTACCTGGAGATGACTTCTAGTACCTTTCCCTAGAGTAAATATGAGCAAGCAAAATGCTTTTACAAATGTTTGCTTCCCTTGGCAAAACAAACATTGAACTACTGGGCATACTTTCAAATACTTAATATGGTTTTAATATACCTCTCTCCTTAAAAGCAAACTTTTAAAAGCATACCTTATGTTGAAGGATAATCTTGAAAATATACATCTATGTTCTCAATCTTGGTAAAGATTTGGGTTACATGAGTATTACTACACATTTGTTAAACCTCACTGAACGGTACACTTAGGATTTATATATTTCAATATATGTAAAATTTATGTCAATAAAAAAGAATTATGAACAAATGTTGAACTCTATTGATATGCATGGGGAAGTATTCAGGGGTGAAGGGTACTGACTCTGCAACTCATTTTGAAATTAATTAAAAAAACAAGATAGATCACTGGATAGATATGTGATAAACCAATGTAGCAAAATGACCAATTACTATTGTCAAACCCAATTCTGATGTCCACTATATATCCCCAACCAGAATGTGGGCAGGGTCTGACATGTACACAATCGTGTTCTCCCTGCAGCATATGGCACAGTGCTGGTTTAATACATATTTGCTCACTGAACCACTTACTGACTGAGGATCTTATTTTACTAAAAGGTACAGCATTCATTAGCGAAGATACATGTTATACTAATAATTTTAGTATTATCATAGCTCTCTTTAAACTTTTATAACTAAATTATTATAATTATGTTTATATAAAAACCTAAATTTTTCAAAGTCAGAATTTGTAGAAAATAATTTTATACTCCCTTTACTTCCAATTTTTCTATATTGCTGGCAGTGGAATTTCTTGAATGAGTCGCTTAGTTCCTATGAGTCCTGTGATATCTATATATTATATAAAAATATATGTGGAGGCACCCACATGAGACTCCCTTAATTAGAAAAGGAACTTGAGGTAAGTCGTTTACCCTTCTGCCCCAAGCAGCCCAACATTAATAGGAAACGGTGAGGTCTTCGCCAGAATGATATTTGCAAAGAATAGTAAATTTGTTTGAGATTATTATTCTGTGAAAATAAGGGGATTACAGAATTAAAACCTGGTTTTAGTACTTAAATATAACTTCTTAAATGGCAAAATATGGAATTTTATTCTCATTCCTTAGGATTCAGAGTAATTAGAGAACTGCTTAAAAACAACCATATTTTGTATTTTCATCATATCCCAGGCTCACATCTTAATATTTATAACTAATATTACCACTTAAAATACAGAATTACAGTGCAATTCAGTATAGCTATTTTAGTTTTGAAAATGGTCCCCTAAGGAAAGTCCCTGTGCAAAGGGGATAAATTATTTTTATGTGAGATCAGAGAATTTTCCACATGTACATAACTTTTCTCAGGACAAAAAAATTATTGTTGTTCTCATTAAAACAATTTTATTTGATAAACTTTCAAAGCTTTTAAGTCAGTGGCAAATGAAACACTCAAATATGTTCTACATTCTATAAATAAACAACGAATTTAAAAATAAAATTCAAGACTTATAATAAAAGGTAAGCTACTTTTTAATACAGTATGTAGCATTATCCAGGTTTAAGGAATAAAACTTTAATGACTAAAGAAATAATCACTTGATTCATTTCTAACATATCAAAGATTTTAAAACAAGAAATAACTTTTAAATCATCACTATATTTCTTCAGTTCAATTAAGAGGCCTAAAGATTTAAATGTTACTTAAGACAATAATTGTTCTTAATAAATAAGGCAAAGATCAAATCATTTGTCCTTACTCCAGGCAAAGCCTGTTTTACCTATCAAGAGGCCTTAAAAGCAATTTTCAGTTTGCACCTGTTATACCTGAAATACCTGTAATGTCACAAAAAGTACTGCCTATATTTTATAAACATGGGTGCAAGGAGGGCAACACGTTTATGGGAGCTGAAAGGGAAGACGTGACTGATCTCTAACTCTGGGAGGCAGTATTTAATACAGCTCAGACCACAGGAGGATTTATGGTGAAATTAATGAACCATATACCTCAACAGCCATCACTTCCCATGGGTTCCTTTCAAAGTCCTGGAAGTGGGGCCCTAGTAATTTTGTATTCATAATTTTGTACTTTTTCTTATAGCGCCTCCCCAAGTTATATAAACTTCACACCCCATAAAATTTGACTCTAGCCCTTTTTAGTGGAAAAATAATTAGGAAAATTCTATAAGAATGCTGAATGGGAAGCAATGGATAAACTCTAACTTAGGAAGAAAGAGTGCTGGTAAGTCCATTCACTCAACATTTATTAAGTTCTAGATATTCTTTAGCATTAGAGAGACAAAACCTAGTATTGGGTTGGCCAAAAAGTTTGTGTGGGTTTTTCCATAAGACATTACGGAAAAACCCGCATGAGCTTTTTGGCCAACCCAATATGTGGTTCTGTCTGGAAGAAATTCACTGTCCACTGACAACTTCTCAAAACCACCAAAGATCGGAATCCTTTTTCAAGAGTGAGGAACTTCTGAGGAACTGTCAATCTAGTCATTATATCTTGCTCCAGTACTTAGCATGACCTAGAAGGTGTTCCTTAATTTTCTAGGCTTCTATTTATCATCTGTGAAATTGGGATAATAATATAACTATACTTCAGAGGGCTGTCATGAGACATACAGGAAACTGCAAGTGACCGCTCTGCAGAGCATCAAGCTCGTTAAGTATCTGCTCTCCTTTTTTGATTTCACAATAGAAGTTAGTGGGATAGCAGCCGCTCTAGTTTTGGGAATTCTCTTTGCTGTTGATATTGCCAGATTGCATATTCCATAAGAAAAAAAGTGGACATTTAATGGGGTTTCAAATTTACAAAAGATTTTGAACTAGCAACACCAAAATCATTATTCATTCAGAAAACTTCATCATAGCAGATTAACCTTGACTTGTGCATGAACTTAAGCAGCAGCATGAATTCCACAATCTGTAATCATCTCCCCTTCCTACCTGCTTTTTCCTTTTTTGTAAACGTATCTCTAACATTTCTTGACTGCCTTGTATTTCCCAATATGTAACCCATCTGGTTAAAAAAAAAAAAAAATTCCGTATGGTTCATACTTATTTCTGAGACTGTCTGTTTAGATTTCACAGACTGGTGAACTCCTTTGCTTAGGTAAAATGCTAATGATATTAAGGTTGTAAGTGTGGACTCTGTAAAAATACGGGTGGGGCTTCCCTGGTGGCACAGTGGTTGAGAATCTGCCTGCCAATGCAGGGAACACGGGTTTGAGCCCTGGTCTGGGAGGATCCCACATGCCGCAGAGCAACTAGGCCTGTGAGCCACAGTTACTGAGCCTGCGCGTCTGGAGCCTGTGCTCCGCAACAAGAGAGGCCGCGATGATGAGAGACCCGTGCACCATGATGAAGAGTGGCCCCCACTTGCCGCAACTAGAGAAAGCCCTCGCACAGAAACAAAGACCCAACACAGCCGCAAATAAATAAATAAATAAATAAACCCAAAGTTAAAAAAAATACGGGTGGATTTTTTTTTTCTACATAGTATGCTAGTATTAGAAATTACAGTGCTTTAAATTAAAATTTACCAAGTATGGCATTCTTTTCTTATTTTATTTTTATTATTTTTTAAAAGTCTTTATTGAATTTGTTCTTCTGTTTTATGTTCTTTAAAAAATTTACTTTATTTTTTATTTATTTATTTTTGGTTGCATTGGGTCTTTGTTGCTGCGCACGGGCTTTCTCTAGTTGTGGCGAGCGGGGGCTACTCTTCGTTGCGGTGCGTGGGCTTCTCATTGCGGTGGCTTCTCTTGTTGAGGAGCACGGGCTCTAGGCATGCGGGCTTCAGTAGTTGTGGCTCGTGAGCTCTAGGGCCCAGGCTCAGTACTTGTGGAACACGGGCTTAGCTGCTCTGCGGCATGTGGGATCTTCCTGAACCAGGGATCGAATGCATGTTCCCTGCATTGGCAGGCAGATTCTTAACCACTGTGTCACCAGAGAAGTCTCGGTATCTTTTGGTTTTTTGGCTACAAGGCATGTGGGATCTTAGCTCTCTGACCAGGGAGCCAACCCACACCCCCTGCATCGGAAAGTGAAGTCTTAACCAGGGAAGTCCCCCAAGTACGGCATTCTTGACAGAACGGAATAGCTTTGAGAAAAGTAAACTTTAGGAAGCTATCTTAAAAAAAAAAACTTAAATAACTATATATTAGCAGATCTAAGGCCTATATTCTAAGTAGCATCAGGGCAAATGTGTAGTCAATTAGCACAAGATAAATGGAGCCCGGGTTTTGGTTGGGAAAAAAAGAGACACTGGAACAATGCAAGTTGTCTCATGTTATATGATCTGAACTACTTACTAGAAGACACATGTGCCAAGTCTTCTTTATAAATCTTAGTTTCTTCAATTGTTGAGAGAATCATATTAAAGTCAAGTATGTGAAAGTACTTAAACCATGAAGGGTTTCTCTTCCAAATTTGCAGTGACTTTATTGGGGAAGATTGTATTTTCCCGAACGCTAAAACATGATTCCTGGATCATGATTGTTTTAGACAAAATTTTTATGGTCAGTGCAAAAATCTGAATGAAGGCTTTAGGAAGGGTAACCTGTCTGAATAAAAAGGAACTTGAGGGGCAAATGTTGTTCGTTTTATACCCGTGGAGCCAGTGATGAAGCTTCTCAATATAAATGGGAAGATCTATACACTCAGGCTATTATTATTCCTTAACTGTGCTCTGTATTTCTTCAAAGAATACTGCTTAGTGGCAATGTTTATTTTATTAACACTCACTTAGATAGTGCTTATTCTGTGCCAGACACTATTCTAAGTACTTTACTAATTTTAATTAATTTAATCCTCCCAATAGCTTCTAAGATGGAACTGTTATTTTCTCCATTTTAGGCATAAAGAAAGCAGAAGCTGAAGAGGTTAACGTGGCCGGTACGAGGTCACCAGCTAGTGAAGGGGCAGAGGCAGGTTTCAAACCTGGCAGCTGGCTCCAGGGTCTAAGATCCAAACCACTTCACTGTGAAGGCTCCCTGCTGTACCTTTTCATTCCACTGCTGGCACCCTGGCATTATCAACTTACTATAGTTCATCGAATCTCCTAAATTAGGTGTTTTTCATAATTGACCTAATAAGGGAAAACGCTTACAAAAAAGAAGGAAGACTTGGAAGCGTCAGTACAAACGCTGAATTCTGCGCACTCACCGCCACGTTTGTCTCTTGTTCCGTTTCTGGCACGTAAGGGTAATGGGTGTAAAACATATCATTCCGCACCATTTTTTTCCTCATTCTGCAGGGCCCTTCCGTCATCTCCAACATCCATTTGTCGAGATGGGAACCGATGGGGGGGCCCCAGAGCCCCCGCTCCCGCAGCAGCTCGTACTCGATTTGGCACCACTCCTCCGTCACGTACTTCAGGGCATTTTGCTGACGCTAGCAAGAGAGAGTCCAGGTTGGTTTTCAAGCAAAAGCACGAGCAACAATGAACAGTCTACAAGTACCTTAAAACCGAGTTATTCTTTGGAAACAAAAACCAATCCAGGTCATTTCAGGCAATATTATAAAAGTAAAGTTACATTTATTTATGGTTAAAGTAAGCTGCCGATCTTGTGAGAAGGTGGGGTTTTAGTGATGGCCCAAGGCGATTATTTTAGCACCAAGTATACAATACATGGAAGATCCCTACAGGGTAGCGTGTGCAGTACACCTGACCAGAGTGTTGAAGGAACTTGTAGCTCGGGCACAGGGAAGATGGTAATATTACTTATGAAAATACATGGAAATGGTTTGTCCAGTGTGAGTTAATAAAGACAGTAATTTAAGGATGAATCCCCTTCCCCACCCCCAACTGTAAAACAGTTACTAGAACATGAATAAAAGAAAATCTAGAAAGCCACATCAAGAAATATTGCCAACACACTAGATTCCTGGTAATCACCGTAACATTTCCAATAATTTTAGGTAAAGAATATACACATGCATCCCTGATAGGGAACTTAACATTCATATAAAAATTAAAGGAAAACCATTTTTACTTGTCCCTGGGATAGATCCAAACCACCTTACTTAAATGGAAATTTATGACTTGGAATAACTTCTATTTGTCAAATGTCAAAATGTGTAACATTTCAACAGTAGATGCTTAAAACTAAGCATCTAATCATTAGATGCTTATCTAATAATTCATGGAATATAAGTATACAATTTAAGAGTAAAGATCCCTTTATACTGTACAACTAACACTAATGATTATTGAAGGAGTAATCTTGATATTATACTGATACCATCATAGTACTTATGTGTTCCTGGCAGGAGGAAATCCCCTGTAACAACTAAGTATCTAGTATCATGCCCATAAAATATTAGCAGCTTATCATTCAGAAATCTTTAATAGATATAACTCAGCTGCCATGGAAATAAAATATTTCGAATAAGTTGTTGAGTAATTATGAATTCATCAAGCGGATTTCACTGAAGATATTTCTTATTGACAAAATCACCAAGCACTTGTAATAAAAAATAACTTTATCTTTTAATTTTTTAGAATTTTAAGAGACTTCTCAGAGATTTTGATGTACATTTTCATGGTCTCCTTGTTAAGTATGAAAGAAAGGGATCTTTCCAATATTTTAATTTTTATTAAGAACAAACACATGCAATATGTTGGTAGTGAATGTCATTAGGATTCAGCTGTGCTGATCTCCAGTCTGTCACTTTTTAATGCAGTTTGCCTATAGGAAGTTCCAGTCTTTCTATGTTAAAACCAATGGCCAAAGTAGCTGCTGGCAGGGATAATCAAAAACATTATCTGATGATAAATTCAGTTCAGCAACTTATTCTTAAAAGCAGGAGGAAGATATCAAGGGAAGCAGTCTTTTCTCACTCAAGGAATGCAAAACAAACCATTATTATGGTTATGATTCTTACCTCCTGATATTCCTTATATTGTGTATCTACTAAGTCACGAACAACGGCGATGTGTGTAAACATCCACTGAGAAATCTCCTAACGATGAGTGGAAAAAGAGTCTTAATATTTCATGGATTTCCTGGAAAAAAATGTTAACTAGCCTTGAAATAATGCCCCCATGTTAGTTAAAATTCTATTAAAGGCATCACAACAACACCCAAAAAACCCCACAGAAAACTCTGAAAGATTAATTATATAATGAATCTGATGGAGGCTTATGTGACGGACACAGATCCATACACCCCCCCATCCCCCAGCGCACCTTTCAAGGAAGGGCTCACGGCCACAACTTCTGGGAGCGCTGTCAGTACTTCAGGGATCACCTCAGCTGCAGAGAGCTGTGGGCACCCCACAATCACTGGCTGATTTGGAGGCAAGCAGGCTCAGCCATTTCAGCTCAGTAAAGGTCAACTCTGACAGGTCATTTTGGTACCAAAGCTCCACCTGGGTCACAGCTGGGTCTGTCGCCAGACCTGCACTGTAGCCTGACATTTCCCTGTGACCAATCCTGCTTCCTTCTTCTCTCATCCACAAATATCAAGGGCACCCCTAATAAACATCCTGCACACTAAACCCCCTCTCAGAGTGTGCTTCCTGGGGAACCCAACCTGACACATGGAATGACTCATACACATGGTTTCTCCCAGGCCCTTTTCACAGCTGCCACTAAGATTCTGGGATGGCAAAGACAGTATGATGAGGAAGAAATTAATGCTGGAGGTAGAGGAGTTAAAAAAAAAAAAAAATCAATCTCAGGCATGTACAACAAAATTATAAAAAAATAAAAAGCTATTTTGTCTGCTGTTGCTTTAAAATTTATATAACTATTAATAAAATTATTGAGGGTTTGGAAAAGCTGAGAAAAAATTATCCATAGTCTATCGTATATCAATATCTGAATCTCATCTTATGTCCAGTTATGAAATGGATGTAAATACACAACACTCATAGTGCAATTTTATCATAATAAAACGGGAGAAGGCTCCACAACCTGAGTTATTTCTCTCTCTCGTCTAAAGCAAAAATGCAGAAAATTTCCATTTCAAATCATATGCTTGCATGTATTAAGTGTATTATATAAAACACTACAACTAAACCTTGAATTACAAATTTCTAATCATATCATTAATAAAACTAAACAATGTACCTGGGTGGAAAGACTGTGTTTATGAAGCCCACTTTCCTTTCGATTCCTTCTCGATCCCGTTAACTTGGAAAGACCAAAGCCACTGCTGACACGGGACAATTTGGATTGTGTGGTGGGCACTAAAGCTTCTCCTCGACTTATGCATTTCTTTTCATGGGCTACAAAATTAAAATTAGAGTATTTTACAGTTTCTCCATGTACTTATTAGCCTTACTTTTAATACTTTTGCATAATGGTTACAAACCACAATTCTGTAGTTATCAAAAGCAGCTTATGTTACAGATGCAGACACTCTCTTAGATATTATATTTACTTATCTTGTATAAGGATAGCTGCTTGACAATTATTGTACTAGTTGAACTCACATTTGGGTGAAACCTCATAGCTCTGCAATAATATGCAAATTTATTTTAACTGTAATCAGTTTCTATGTTAATAACAATTCACAGTCCCCTACCTAAAATCTTTGGTGTCGTGTATACTTTGGAATTTAGAATTTTAAGAAGGTGATACAGTACATATACTGTATATTATATGTACTGTATCACCCTAGACCACCAGAAGGTCTAGGGTAATAAATCATAATTAATAATATAATCATTAATATTTCTGCAGCAAAATGTATGAATATTAATGCCTAGTAGGATAAACAAAGATAGGTTAGATTTTGCTACCAAGTGAGTTTTGGCATCAAATTAATAATAACACCTTGGGTTTTCAGGGCTTTTTGAATTTCAGAATTATAGATAAGGGATGTAGACTCATAACCAAGATGGTGACCATACTAAAGTTGCGAGCAATGTATTATTTACCAAGCTCATAGATGCCTGATGTATAACACATTTAAAAAAAAAATTTTTTTTTAAATCTAAGAAGAAAAGCCTAATCTCAGCATAATCATTCTAGAATGGGCTATATTGTATTGATTTTCATTTCTACTGTCATCATAATATCTTTGGGGGAAAGTTTTAATTTCATATCTAAAGTGCACCCAAATATGATAGTTGTATGTAAGTCCCTTGGTCACATGATATCTGTAAACTTTCTTACCCAGATGATTCTGCCAACATTTCAAACCAGCTTCTTCAATGAGCGGCTTTGCTATAGCTATGTCCACATGGCCTCTTTCATTCACAGGTAGAGTGACTTTGAAAAGCTCCTCCAAGGTTTGTTTCTTACTATGAATCAATTCAGTCCAAACTCTGTTGACAGCTTTTATGAGAAGCTGACGCCCTAGGAAATGAAAAACAGCAACTGATCAAAAAGAATATAAAGGTAGTTAGTATTTTTTTCTTCTTTTATATCTAAGAATTTCAACTTAGATGTATAGTACTTAACTGCCCAAAAAATGCTTCACATCATAGCCAGCTCAGTAAAAAAGGATTATTCAGATAACCAAAAATGCGGTTGGCTACTTGGAAAACTTAAAAAAAAAAATAACAAACTTCATATCAAGCAAAAAGACTACATTTTTATTTATAAAACTGGAAATTACATATATATTTCATTGTCTAGCTTCTTCTATAAAAGAAAAGAACTTATTCTCCACTTAAAAGTAAATTTTAGATCTAAATATTTAAGGTATATTCACAAATGAGTTAATTGTTCTTGACGATTTTGCAAAAGGAAAGAAATAGTAAACAAATATTTTTAGAGTTTTTACTATTAAATTCCATCTTGCTTTGGACTCCCTGCTAATTTGTCCGACTCACGCTCTAGGCCAGTCAATCTTCAGCAAGCATCAGAATCACCTGGGAGGTTGTTCAAACAGACTGCTGGTCTTCACCCCCCAGAGTATCTGAGTACTGAGTACTCAGTAGACCTGAATGGGGCCAGAGAATCTGCTTTTCTAACTAGTTCCCAAACGATGCCAATGTTACTAGTCTGAGCACCTCACTTTGAGAACCAGTGTTCTAGACTGTTAGTTCCTTGGGGGGTGAAAACAATCACTGTGTCCTTAGTGTCTGGGGTTCAAGAAATTTTAGCGAAAGAACAGAGAACAAATTAATGCTTAAATGAATGAAGGAATGAGAGCTGGACCTACAAAAGATAAAATCATACGCAAAACTACCACACTAAATATTGCTGGAGAGACAAGCACTTCTGTAATTATCTAATCTTTTCAACTGAACAACGTTGGAAATTAGAAACCAATCCACCCAAAGACTCTCATATGCATGATACTTACAAAATCAGTGGGAAAACTAGATTTAAAAAAGGGAGAAAGAATAAAAATGGTAGTACTGACAATCTGTCTCAAGCAATATTTGCCTCTACTGTGATTGGCCTAATACTACCAATAGCCAGCTCCCTTAAGAGTAAGTGCCAAGTTAGTATCATATTTGCACTGCTGCTTGTGCAAATGTAAGTATCACCAAGTTTCCTGGTGTTACGATGAAATGTGGAGGGCGAGCAATTTCAGGGGTTTGCTCATCCTGGCACAAGGAGACATACAGCTAGCACGCTGGTACATGCTGGCGGGCATACCGGTGTATGTTCAGGTATGCCCTATGGAGAGGTCGGCTGTCAATGTTGGCAGTTTCTCAAGTCGGTGTTTTTGGTTATATCTTAAAAATCAGAAATGAGTGGAGAGAAAAGGCGGGAAAAAATTGAGATAGCTACCTTCACTAATATCTTGGCTGTAACCACCATCTGGTTCAATGTCCGAGGGGATCATGATGTGCCACGTCGTCATGCGGGCTTCTGCTTCCAGTCCAAACCCATCCACACTGCTGAAAAATTCCAGTCAGTTTAAACTACATGAAGAAAGTTACTGCAGCTGGAAACTGTGATGACTAAGTACTACTCTGCAGACACAAGGAAACGCTGGTTCTGTCACAGAGCTCCGTAAGTGGCAGACAGACATTTGGCAGATGCACAGAACAGAACTTAGAGTTTATCATGAAAATGCCATTTTCAAGCGATGACGTCACAAATCCACTCGACGAAATGTAATTAAACTAAATGACAGCATTAAGAGGAGCATCTTACTATTTAAGACGCTTTTTGATCACTATTAACATTTTTACCTAAAAATTACGAAAAGTTCATTTAAGAACGTCCTCCTCCTATGTTCTTAAACATAAGAACATGTTCTCCTCCTATATCCTAAGATATGCCCCCTCTCCCATATCTTATCTCACCACTCTTTGCTCCAGCAGCAGGGAAATACCTGCAGTTTCCTACATGTGCCATATTCTTTCTGCCCTCTGGGCGATCGGATAGGTGACTCTTTCTTCCCACACCACTCCTCCCCATTCTCTTTGGAGGATTAACTTCCTCCTCAACCAGGTTCAAGCTGTAACTCAGCAGGTGCCTCTCCCAGGCTAGGGGCACCTGTTATGTGCTCCCAAAGCACCGTGCTTCTAGCAGAGCACATTGCTTAGCTATGGGTCCTCCCTCCTAGGCTGCATGCTCCAAGACCTGCCACAGGGTCTGTCTCATTCACATTTCATCCCAGTCCCTAATTCAATGCCTGGCCCCCAGCAGACACCAAAGAAATATCTTGCAAAGCAATCAGTGGCAAAATACTAATTTTACCCATTTAACATATATTGCATTTATTTATTGCATTCTTATCTTTTTACCCCTCTTAACCTCCAACAGTGTGTATCTACTTTACTTGAAAAGCAAACTCTTTTTTAAAAATTATATATGTGACATGTGATTAACAAAAAATTTAAAGATACAGAAAATTAAAGCAAAAATATACTCATTATTTCACTGCAGAAATTCAACCCTTGTCTTTTCCCTTCTCATGAAGTTTTAAGTAAAACCGAGATTAAAGAAAAAAATGTTATAATCAAAAAAGTAGAACAAAGAGTTCTGGTAGAAAACTATCAAAGACAAATTCAAACTGAACCTAAAAGAGTTACCTTCCAACATGCAGGTTAATGAGGCAGTGAGCCAGACAGCTAATGAATTCTTGGTCATGGTTCCCAGGGCCCAGGATCAAGTTCCTGTTTACAGTCAGGACCCTGAGTGAATCAAGGAGAGCTACTTGCTGCGGGACAGTTTTGTGCGCCCGGGAGAACTGGTACAATATGGTCCTATTGAGGCAGTGATAAACCGCATCCAGTGACAATCCCTGGGATCTTCTTTTTGACTAAAGATATGAGAGATACTTTAGTAAAATGGACAAAAAAAGTCTGCTTATCATTCACACATGAACATTTATTAGGTTTATTATGTATCAGACACCATGCTAAGTACTGGGGTGCTAAGATAAAAAATACAAAGCTCTTGCTATTATGAGGTTCAGAACCCAAGAGACACATAAATGTAATGAGATGAGTGCTGTGTGTATACACATCTGTGTGCAGAGCAGTTTCCCTGAGAACACGGGGAAGTGCCATCTGGGTAGAGACTCCTACCCCACAAGTTTTCTAAGGGTGATCAATCGCTACTCAAAATTACTAAAAAAAAAAAAAAAAATTACCTAAAATGTTAGTAAAGAACTTCTGACATTCTTGTTTCATCTCACATGAGAACTTTTCTCTTTGGCTTAAATACAAATTTATTCTTAAAAAATTCTTGGGTGACATGTGTGTGTCTAATAACATGACAACAGTATTTCCTACTTTCTACATCGTGTGTTGAATAAGATTTATCACTTGTGCCAAACCGGAAAAGGTACCACAAACACACACTAATATGACATCTTCAAAGGAACAAGGACTACAGTGAACTTTGTAAAGATTCAATTACAAGAAGAGAATACTCCTCTAATATCAACTCTTCATGCTCTGTAAATCTTGACACACTGATGCATCATACTATGGAAATCTATCAAATTGTATTAACTTAAGGTCTTTAAACCAACAGGAAGCTATCCAGCTATGTGGTTAGCAAAGAGCAATGCCAGTGGGGAAGGCAGTGGGCGCCCACAGCTTGAAAGAATGAGAAAGCTTTACATACTGGACACACTGGCACCGGGCCACGGGTAAGGGGGGGAATGGTTACAGATCTACGTTTTATTCACTTTTAATAAGCTGAGCTTTACATTAAAATGTCAACATTCATTATCTTATTAGTTACACTTATTTCCAACAATTTTGACACCCGAGGCAAAGTTTTTCAATAGGAAAACATGTACTCTACAACTAATGTGACAATGGATTACCTGTGCAATTAGTTGAATTATAAAATCTATAAGAAGTTTAGATTCTTTGTTGAACATGCCTTGCCAAAGCTTGTCCACCACACGTTGTGTGAAATAAAACACATTGTTCACCAATACTTGGTAGCTCCCTCCACTGGTAATAGGCAGAGATGCATCTTCCCCTAAATTCCAGCAGGAAAAAAATGTCTAAGAAAATTGATGTCCACCAGCCTAAGACCAGACCCTCCAACAAATCAGGCTAAGGCAAGATGAGTACATCTACTACCGTTAGAAATAGGACCATTAGCTCTTATGTACTACTTTAAGCAAAATGATGTTCATGGCCAGAAGTCATGATAAATGTTGGAAGAAATAATTTCTGCAGGATAAAAGTGTTAAGGATGGAGACTGGGAAGTTTCTTACTGCCTTAAGACAGTCTGTGATAAGCAAACAGTTCTTCAACTGTCAGTGACACATAGCCTCCCTTTGAGAGAAAAAATAAGTCAGTTTATTAGTTGTAAATTGATTCTGTCTAACTAATAAAGGGCAAAACAAATCATCAAACAAAACTTTAAGCACAACGAAGTAATGGAGGCAGAAGAGAGGTCCAGAAGAACTGTAAAACACAGAGTACCATCAGTGGTGGTGGTGCCATGGGGTACCTCTCGCCCCTTCCATGATTCCCATCAGCACTGTTTCTCTTCTACAAGCTGCCCCGGTGGCTTCAGTGTGCTCGCTGTGTACACACTGCCTCAGCACTAATCCTCCTGGCTCCTCCTCCAACAGAATGCCCCCTTTAAGCCCCTCCCTCCTTTCTAGAAATTAGGAGCCTTAACTGACTGTAATTATTATTCCCACCTAACTCTAAATCACTACACAATGCAAAACTCTTCGTTTTGTGTCTTTATGTAGTAAGACTGATATTACTTAAGATTCTCAAGTGATAAGAACAAATACAAAAGTCTGACTTGACACCACGCTTTGAGAGTTGCATGTTATGACAACACTAAAGATTTTCTTGGCAAACTTACTTTGTTAAAAAGAAATGATAATGTAATAGCATGGAGGTTCTATGATTTATATAATTACCAGAAATTCAAGTAGCAAATATGCTAAATCATTACTTTCCCTTCTCCTTTAAATTGTCATTGTTTTACATATAAATGTTAGCTCCACTGTAAATGTATCAAGTTTTGTAGTTTTATTGTAACTAGAGACATACAGGAAAAACATTTTAATGTGCTTTGAATTTACATCCTGAAAGCCATTCTAAAGAATAACATAGATACCTATAACTGAATAATTCCACTAATAGGTAGAGTTTCTGAGGGTGCTGGTAATGCATTTCTATCTGAGTGCTCTTATACAGGCATGTTGCCTGGGTGGTAATTCACAGAGTGCTACATTTGTAATTTATTTGTAAGTATATTACGGTAATTTTTTAAAGTATTAGATAATTCATAAAAATATACTGTTCACATAATATGGTTTTAAAAACATTTTTTCTCTTTCCTTGTCCTCTTCCTGCCACCTCTGAGCATATGAACGTGGACAAGCAACTTCATACTCCCTGTTGTTGATCCTTTATCCCAGGTTCAAAGGAAGGAGCTGGATGGGCCTTTTCCTCATTATAGGAAAATACCAATAAGAGGGGAAAATGCACAGAAAAGAAGGAAAAAGATGACGTTAAAAAAGTGGTATACTTGGGGTTTAGATAGAGAAGGGAAGTGATTATAGGTACTTTTAACAGACTGAAAAGAAAACATGATATTACCCAATAAAACATCAGCTGCAAGCAAATGGTCCATCACACTATCCAAAATATAAGTCTGAAATTCTTTTTGCTGAGTTCTTGTCGATCTTTCAGGGGAAGCCTAATCAATAAAATTTAGAATTAGAAACAGAACCCAGTAAACAAAGGTAAGGCTCAACCATAGTTACATTAAAAAAAACTACTGGTAAGTAGTAGAATATGTCACGAGAGATGGTATGTATGCTTATACTCTCTTATTTTTCTGACCATAGATTAAAAAACAAATTGAAGCAAAGGTGAAACAATACCTTCTTTTGAATCCATTCCTCCAAAAGCAGTATTCTAAACATTTTAAGTATTTAATAAATATTTGATATCTATTATCTATCTACCTCACTTCCGAAAGAGATCTGGCAGTTTCTAATGAGATACAGATAAAATAAATTATAAAGCCATTTCAACAAACACAAAAGCTCAGGAGTCTAGTAACCAAGAAGGTAAAGTCAATGGGGAGGCAAGTATTTATATCAAAAAAATCAATTAAGCACACAATTTTGCTTTGAGCTTCCTAGGGTCAAGAAGGAGAAAAAAAATAATATGATTTACAAAGCCTTTAATTATCTATAAAAAAGGAAGCATACTATATAGTCAGCAAGGATGTTTTCCTAAGATTGTTCTGAGAAGAATGTTCCCTGTGGGCTTTTATAAAGAGGACAATGAACAGCCCTATAGGTTGTACCCTTGATAATGGTTTTACACGGTACAAGGATGATTTTTAAAATTATCTTGAATAAAAGCTTAGGGCACAAAGTTAAAACTATAGTTCTCTGATGGCATTTCTTTTGGTAATTAGGGTGGTATGATCCAGGTGCATAACTTTCAAGTCTCTAGCCTGAGAGGTGGCAAAGCACTGGGAACACAGGGATGAAAGTTAGGAAAGATCCTTTTGTCATTCTTCTCAAACGCCAGTCGTGTTAGCTGGCTTTGGATAGGAGCTGGATATTGAACGATTCAATAAACTGACATAAAGCTGTTTCTTAAAAAGAGATCTGGATGTTGTAGCTACAAGCAGCGTACTGATGCTTTGCAAGTGAAGGTAAAGAATCTATTCCTTCTCGCACAGACAGGTCCAGGACTATGTTTATGACCATGCCGCAGAAGTGGGCTATAGAACACTGTTCTGCTTTATGCATTTAAAGTTAAAATCTGTTCCCCTGGGGAAAAACCCACTGCTTTCTATTCTGATTTTCAAAGTGGTGCTGATGAAGGTTTTAAAAAAGCAGTTAAAATTGGAATCCTATATTCAGATCAAAGATATTATTCTAAGGATTCAAAAACCAACCAAAGTTGTAATGAACGTTTCTCTGTTTTTCTGATAAAACATATTTATTTTGTTTTAAAATGACAAAACATGGGCCTAGTAACAGTTAAAAGAATATTAGTTCTTAGGAGTTTGGTTTGGCATTAGAATAATTTGGGAAAAAGTGAAGGTCATGACATGTTGTTTATAATCTTTTTTTTAGAAAATTTATTTATTGATTTATTTTTGGCTGCATTGGGTCTTCACTGCTGCATGCGGGCTTTCTCTAGTTATGGTGTGCGGGCTTCTAACTGCAGTGGCTTCTCTTGTTGCAGAGCACGGGCTCTAGGCGTGCACGCTTCAGCAGTTGTGGCACACAGGCTCAGTAGTTGTGGCTTGTGGGCTCTAGAGTGCAGGCTCAGTTGTTGTGGCTCGTGGGCCCTAGAGCGCAGGCTCAGTAGTTGTGGCTCACAGGCTCTAGAGAGCAGGCTCAGTAGTTGTGGCGCACGGGCTTAGTTGCTCCACGGCATGTGGAATCTTCCCGGACCAGGGCTCGAACCCGTGTCCCCTGGATTGGCAGACGGATTCTTAACGACTGCGCCACCAGGGAAGTCCCTGTTTATAATCTTAATACATTTTCCTGTGTAGATGAACAAACTAATACAATGGTCAGCAGAAGAGCTGGGGCCAAGGCCTGCCTATTCCTCATGCTGACAGTACATCAAGACCCCACCCCTGTTAACGGAAGGGAAAGTGAGAACCTTCAAGTGATAAGTGGCAGATTGATAGGTCTATGAGGACTACCCTGCAATCAGATCAGAGACCATTTTCAAACAGCATGAGTGATCAAAATTTACTAAGGAGTAAGGCTCTCCAGTCACAGGAGGATTTAAACACCCCTGAAGATGGCAATACTCATTCAGGATTATAATCAACTGAATGTGGCTAATGGGATAAGTAATAATGAGTAGGGTTTATAAAATCTTAACTAGACAAAGTTTTGGAGTATGTAAAACAGGGAACATAGAACATAGAGAAGTAGCTTGATCTGTCAACAACATTTATTTTTACTTAATTAGAAAGTATTCTTTTGTATTCTATAAGGATTTAAGGCTGGCTCAGTCACCAAGAGGCATACTTAATCCTCTGATTCCTCTCACTGAAGCTGTTTCTTGAATGATCATGACCCAGAATTAACTCTGTTACTGGCTCTAACTGCCAAGTTCAAATGTTCTTGCTGAGACTCATAGTAGCCTAACTTTTAACGGACTTAAGACTTTATGAGTGCATGCGTAGTTTTCTTGGGTGTTTTTTTCTTTCTTTTAAACAATTCGCTGGACTACAATTATGTAACTACACAGTGCTTAGTTTTATGTACCTTATCTCATTCTGCACAATATCCTTTCGAAGTAGATACTATCATCTCCACTTTAGAGATAAGGTAACTGAGGCTTTGAGAGGTCAAGTCACTTGGTCAAGTCACAACTAGGTTTCAAACGTCAGTTTCTTTGACGCCAAAGTTCACCACCTCACCTGCCATTCCGTACTCTTCCAGCCCTACTAAAAATCTCCATACTGAAGTTAACAAATGCACAACAAGAGCAATTCAGCCACAATCTCCCCATCATGTTTTTAGATAAACCTGGTTGGCCCACCAGACAACCAGGATGAGTTCAGGGCCGAAGGAAGACAGGGTGAGCCCTATGCTCTGCTCTGCCTGCGAGATCTGTCTTCCCAGAGAAGACAGTGAAGCCAGTCAACAACACGAGTCTTCACAGACGCAAGGCGTCCTTTTCGAGGCCTGGGAACGCCGTGCCGAGTCGTCGTGGGCGCGTGTGCTGCCCGTGGCTGAGAGCCCTCTGGCTCTGGCGGGGAGGCCGTTAGTGCTCCGTAACAGGCAAAGCCTTCAAGGAAGAGGGGTTTCCGCTCTGCGCTTCTGACTGCAGTACTCCTCCTGACTGGCTTCTCTTCTCCCAGTTATTTCACAGCACTCTCTTTGCCCACTTTTGCCACTTTGTTTGGTTTGTTTATTGCTCCGCAGGGGGCGCTGTACTCTGATGGGCACGGGGAGGTCTTTTAGCAGATGGCGGGAGCAGAAAGCAGTGAACTCCTCAGACTACAGAAAAGTGGTATCAGACAGGCACACACTCCAAATCAGCCTCCTTCGTTTCATCATATTTCTTTCCTTCAGGTATATACGAGGACTTTTTGATCTGTTCTCAGGTACTTTCCTTCCGTGGCCACGTGCAGCAAATTCATTTGGCCTTTCATGAGATGCCTGGTGGTGACAGCAGAGGACGCTGGTGATTGTATAAGCCACCGCAGGCCACTTGATTTTGGAGCAGGTCTTACGTGCCAGGCACTGTGTTACGAATCTTATATGTTTTGTCTTACTTAATTCTCACAACAGTCCTCAGAGACAGGTTCTATTTTTATGCTACGTTACAGATGGGCAAACTGTAAGGGGTGAAGAGAACCGAGCTGGGCCAAGGTTACATAGCTATAAGCAGCACATGTTTAATTTCTCAAAATAGTTTTGCTGGGTGATTTATATATATTTAACTCTCACAACAATCATGCAGGGGAGACAGTATATAAGATCATTCTCCAGAGGATGAATTTAGCTCAGTGAGATTAAAATGTTTACATAATAAACCACAGGGCCAGAATCCAAACCAGCTCCTTCTATGGCACCACACTGCTTCCCTTGTATTTGGCCTGACTCACACTCAAGCCAGTCTATATGAATGGGAAGCTTTTCTTTTTATAGACTGCTAATAAAGATAACTTCACACATTCTTTTATAGACACAATCAAGTAAGTAGACACTCTTACGATGACATCCCAACAATCATGAGACTGAAAATGGCCTGGCTTGAGCATATCAGCCCGAAAATCAGTTGGTTCAAACACCTTCCTTCACGTCGGTAAATGGTAAATATATAGGATAGTTCTTTTGCTGACTTTCTTCAGAGACAGACTTCATAATTGTAACATTCAGAATCATATGCTTGTAATTTATTATTTTACACCACAGGAAGACATGGAGTGCAACAGCATCTCCACTAAATATTTTTGGTATGTGTATTCTGTGTTTGTGTATTAGATTTGAAGTTCCTCAAAGCACTGATTTTTAAAAGCAAATTTATCTCTCTCTTATGAGATGGTATCATATCTTCCTGTTTGGGAACTGCCAGGGATGTAGTTATAGTTAAATAATTCAAAAAAACTTAAAGAACACAGCAAGGCACTGAGCTAACTTTGTGAGAGACAAAAGGACACATGAAAGTTGGTCCCTAACTTTAAAGAGTTGATGATCTATTTGGGAAATTCAACCTTGACACTCCCTGGTTCTTCCTAAAATACCACCCTACCGCCCCTGACTCCCTAATGCAATCAGATACAATTCCACTTCAGGGCAAATTAGTGTCCACAATAATGAGAATGTTATCTCAAGGTTAATACATGTCATATCAAACTTTCCTTACTGAAAAATACAGAAAACCAAAATAAAAGACAATTATACAATTTACCCATTGCTAGTTAATTAGCTATTAGGATTCCTACAAGACTGTTATTACTGAATACATACACTTACCCCATTTCCTCTACATATGTGTATTTTATTTTTTGGCTCAGTTATGCTTTCTTACACACACCTATTCTTAACTTTATCCTGTTATTTTCTGAAAACCATTTTATTTTGCATAGAATGCTTCAAATTCTTACCCCATGCACTAAAATACTAGCCATCTCTCTTCTTATTTTAAAGTTTCCAAAGAGGACAAGCTCCACCAGGCAGGCTTTTAAATTCTACCAGATGAATTCTTGATGAAATCAATTATTTTTCTGCCAATATTAAACACTGTGGTCCTGGTTAACATGCTTTGCATAGGACTTCCATGGTGGCGCAGTGGTTAAGAATCCGCCTGCCGATGCAGGGGACACAGGTTCGAGCCCTGGTCGGGGAAGATCCCACATGCTGCGGAGCAACTAAGCCCGTACACCACAACTACTCAGCCTGCGCTCTAGAGCCCGCGAGCCACAACTACTGAGCCCAAGTGCTGCAACTACTGAAGCCCACATGCCTAGAGCCCGTGCTCTGCAACGAGAAGCCACCGCAATGAGAAGCCCTCTCACCACAACGAAGAGTAGCCCTCGCTCACCGCAACGAGAAAGCCCGTACGCAGCAACAAAGACCCAACGCAGCCAAAGATATATAAATAAATAATAAATAAATTAAAAAATGCTTTAAAGTGCTTAGCGTGGCTGGTACCTAAATTACACTGATTTCTTTTAATTGACCAAACTGAGATATTTTCACATGAATAAGATAAAACATTTGCTGAGATTTTAAGGTTTCAAATAAAAAGTTAACTGTTTTTGCCACTAGAGGGAGCAGCGAAAGTGCAGGTTCAGTTGTCAAACTGCTGAGGGCGGCATGTGGGAAGCTCAGAGAGAAGCAGTTAGTCTTTTACACTGATTGAATCTTTCATGAAACATTATTTTCAGAGCTCTGGCATGTACTGCTTGACCCTATTTATATGAATTGGCCAAAAGAATGAACATATAGGCAACTAATTATATATTAGATCCCCTTCAATGATCTTTTATTTTTTCTTGAGATTTTTCTAGGTGAACATTTGGTTTTCAGGGACGGTCAATTTCTAGAGCCAGCAGTGTGACCACTTTAGGGTTTGTTTTCTGATGCATCAGCTAGTTCTTATCACTTATCAGGAGAATTAGCAAGTGCAATGGACTAAATGTTTGTGTCCCCCCGCAAAATTCATAAATTAAGCCCTAACCTTCAATGTGATGGTATTAGAGAGGTGGAGCTTTCTGGAGGTAATTAGGTTTAGATGAGGTCATGGGGAGTCCACAGGAGGGGATTCATGCCCTTATAAGAAGAGGAATTACCACCTGAGCTCTTTCTCTGCCATGTGAGAGCAAGGCAAGCCATCTGCAAGCCAGGAAGAGGGCCCTCACCACAACCTGACCAAGCTGGCATCCTGGCGTCAGACTTCTCAGTCTCCAGAACTGTGAGAAATGACTATCTGCTACTGAAGCCACCCAGTCTATGGTATTTTGTTACAGGAGCCTGAGCTCAGATACCAAGCAACCTACAAGTTTGCTGCCTTGGGGAAAATTCAGTAAGGGCATATTGAGCACCTATTATGTGCAATGCACCACGCCTTAAGCCCCACAGGACACTAAAAGCAATACCGGAAGTGATAAATAAGAGGGACTGAAGTAGGGAGTTATAAGCTAAGGAGACAATGCTGCTGTAAATGACTAGGGAAGGAGCTAGAACACTAAGGTCCATGGGCCAAATTCAGCTTATAGTTGTTACGGTACATAAAGTTGTACTGGAACACGGCCACGCTCACTCGTTTATGTATTGCCTGTGGCTGCTTTCTCACTGCAATGGCAGAGTGAAGTAGTTGTGAGAGACTGTACAGCCCACAAAGCTGAAAATATTTACTATTTGGCCCTTTACAGAAAAAGTTTGTCAATTCCTGGTCTATCCAGGGGAAGGGTGATAAAGGACTAAATTAAGGATATGTCAAGAGGAATAGAAAGAAGAGAAACAAATCGATAGGGTGTATATTAGCACATTTGTGATAAAAAATTCCCATAGCCCATGATATGTTCTGCTTTTACAACCCAAAAGAATTAGAAATCTGAAAGATATGTAGCATAAAACTTGCTTGGTTATTAACGCTCTCATTATAAAAACAATTTGAAAGAGATGTAAATGCATTTCTTTGTCTTTACCTCCAACAAAAGATCAATTAGTGGAGTCTGCTTGCTGGCAGGGGTAAGACAGAGGTTGTCTATTATTAAGACCCGCATGAAGTCAAAAACAAACTTTTTAGCTGGGTGATTGGTCAGGTATGTCTTGACGCCCACGTTGCAGTACTCTGATTGGCTTCTGTTCATCCCTGTGTCTGCTGCAAAGGCTTTAAACTCTTCCGCTGGAGATCCAACTTCATCATCAAGATCAGTCACCTAATAAAATCAAGTGGAAATATATCCTAGTCACATTCAATTTCATTTGATATTTTTACTTCCACCAAATTGTAGCAGCAACAGTATTTTTGTTCAGTGTTTACCTCCTATTAAGCTATTCAGTGCATTACATCGTTCACTTTGCTTTACTTATTTTCTCTTTTCAGGGTGGTAATCGGGCACCACATGTCACAATTACTCAACACATGCTCTTTCTAATATTAAGCTACTCACTGGCCACTAACCATATAAACTGCTTTATGTTGAATTTTATCTTTACTGTGGATAACTGAACTTGAAATAAATGAAATAATAAAATGAGAATGACTATATTTGCATATTTAAAACATACCTACTGAGAAGTCAAGTGTTACAGACTTTCAGATAAAGATCTGGCATAATGACTGCACCCAAGGGCTGACCCATTTTTGTAGGTAAAAAAAAAACCCAAATAAATAAACAATACAAAACAACAACAAAACTAGTACCAAGTTTGAACCAACAGAAAAAGAAAGATGGATTAGAAGACAGATTACAAGATGCCGACAAGGAAAAAACACTGAAATATTACTAAAATCCTTTTTTTACCAAAAATGTGGATTCTAAAATTATAAACAAGCCATGGTGTTAAGGTCACGTGCTATACTTGCCTTTCTCCTAAAAATCGCCACAATTTTAGAACGAGTATTTCACCATTATACATGAAGAAAAATTAGTATGAAGAAGATACCTTATTCTAGGCTCTCGAGTAAGTGGTAGAAGTAAGACAAAACATCATGAAATTCTGAAGTTCTATGGAAGAATAACTGTCTTTTGGGTTCGTTTTAAAGGACAAAAGAAGTATTTATACTACATATGATTATAGTCTAATAACTTTCTCTTAAGTTAGTGCAAAATATGAAAAATAACAGTTGAACAAAATAGAAAAAGTTGAACAGAAAGGACAAACATACATGTCATCTCTTATAAAGACAATCAATCCTGTAATTAATTTGTAAAGACTAAATCCAGGAGATGCCTAATTCCTGAGACAAATGAAGTGGAAATAAATTTGGTCTGACTAGAGTTCTGTAACCTGATTTTACAACTATACAGCTATCATTACATAGAATAAGAAATGGACCAACAACTACACGAAGAGGGAATTCACTAATGAGGGACTTACAAGAAGATGGTAAATGAAAACAGGAAGTAGAATTCACTGTTATTTTAGGGGAAACCAGAAGGAGAGTGTGGGGAGCCAGATACCAGATAATGACGTAAGAGATGAAGCAGAAAGTTATGAAACTGTAACTTGGTGAGAAGCTTAAAAGATTGGCCAAAAAAATCTGCTAACCATTGGAGCAGACTAATTCCAGTTTTGATATTTTCCTCCCCCTTTCCTACCATCTCTGAGTAAGGGCGAATGTTGAAGGGGAAGACCGTGGCTGCTAATGCACACAGGAAGTCGGGGCTCATCCACATGGAGGCCAGGTCTGGGACGTTGTGGTACAAGTATCTAAAGAACTGCATCAGGGTCACAGGATATTCCCGGAGCCAAGATCCCTCTTCTTCTGACTGCCAAGGCTGTCATGGGGAAAAGAGAGGAAATAACATGTTAGAAAAACTGACACTACTAAAAGTTACTCACTACTCTTCTAAAACCGGATAAATTGATGGTCCAGAACTCCTGTAAACCACACACAGGAGCAAACAGACAGGCTGACAAATCTAGAAATAAGCTAAAACAAAGGTGATACCCCTAGAAACTGACAGGATGTTTTTCTATTCATTTGAGTACTCGCAGCTCAGTAACTGGATCAATGGTTTTGATTATTCATCGTTACCAACATGAGTATGGCTGGAGCCAGTAGTGGCTCTATTCCCATCAAAGTTGCCCCATCCTCCATCACACCAGAGAGTTAGGATTAAGATAAAAATGGGGAAGTTACTTGACCTTTCTGAGCCTCGTACTGTCATATAAACAATGAGAATAGTGCTCTTAAACATTATGCAACTGTGATATTGTGATTTATAATAAGAAATATATATTTAGTCTTTGTCCCATTTCAGGCACAGAGATCCTAAAACCCTTCGCATTTCCTAAGTGATAAAAGAGCCATAAATGTGTCTTTTTGTTAATCATAACACGCCGCTTTCCACCACACTTGAGTTTATGTTGATGGGCTGTCTTGCCAGGGGAACCAACCATGGGAGTAGAGGGCTGGAAGTGAACCGAACCTGCTCCCCACAGCCCCCAGGGACGAAGAGGGGCTGGAGACCAGGTTCAATCACCAGTGACCAGTGATTTAATTAATCATGCCTGTGTAATGAAGGCGCCATAAAAATAAAAAACACGGGGTTCAGAAAGCTTCTGGACTGATGAACACGTGGAGGTGCTGGGAGAGTGGCAGGACGGAGAGAGCGTGGAGGCTCCGTGTCCCTTCCCACCTCGCCCTATGCATCTCTTCCATCTGGTTGTTCCTGAGATACGTCCTTTTATAATAAACTGGTAACCTGGGAAGTAAAATGTTTTCCTCAGTCACGGGAACCTGCAATTTGTAACTGGTGAGTCAGAAACACAGGTAACAACCTCGACTTGTGACTGGTATTTGAAGTGGGGCAGGGTTGGTGGGGGGGAGGGGTATCTTGTGAGACTGAGCCCTTAACCTGTGGTACCCGACGCTGCCTCCCAGTAGATAGTGTCAGAACTGAATTGAACTGTCGAACACCCAGCTAGTGTGGCGAAACCTTCCACATACTTGGTGACCAGAAGTGTCAAAAGTAAAGTAGCGTTGTAGTAGAATACTGAATAAAGTGGACACATAGGAGTTGTTTTTCCTTAAAACAATAACAGTGATGATGATGATAAAAGAGTAACAAAAAAAGAATATATTTCAACAATGCTTATCTTCTGATACTTGCCCAGAGAGTGGCTTCTTTTTCAGCTTAGATTTTTATAATTGTTTATGAATAAAAACCAAAACAAGAATCCCAAAGCATTCTAAATTAACACATTTAATAGCAATGTTCTTTTCTTAGATGGCATAAGAATAGTTTTGACTAAAATCAGATTTATCAGGTACTTGTAATCCAAAGAGTCTAGTTAATAATTCCTCTTACAATGTGATCCTAAATCGTGTAAACAAATTAAATCATTATTCACGGTATCCCTGTAAGAAAGGTAGGAACATACATTTTGTCATTTACTCTTTCAATTTTTCATATCTAAGTTAGAAATAATTAGAATAGAAAACATAAAAACAAATACAAAATAAAACTTGCACTGATAACATTTTAAATCTCTAAATGAGAGTGATTTTAAAAGTTCAAACAACATACTGCAATGACATACAGTACAATACATATTCGTTATATACACTTATACATTGAAATACGTATTTCATAGTGCTAACAGCATCAGTTAACACTCATGAAGTGCTAACTCTACACCAGGCACTCCTGTAAGTGCTTTGTGTATATACTAACTCATACATCCTCACGACAGTCCTAAGAGATAAATTCTATTATCACCAGCATTTTATACATAAGGAAACTGACGCACATGAGGTTAGTATGTCTGAAGTACCAGAGTTGGGACTTTGAACCCAGCTCCCGAGCTCAGGATCTTAACAACTGCATGGTCTTTCCTTACACTAAAGATAACAAAACACAGAGGCTGAGGTTCCAGAGAACACGTAGTAAATAAAGAGTTATGACAGCAAAGGATTCTTCTATTTTAAAAAATATCACAGGCAGGAGGAACTACCGACAGGTATCAGTATCTCAGGGAACTTACTGAATTCAACATGCTGCGGAGCATTCCCAATAATAAAAAAGCAGCTTCTGTGCATACGTTATGGATAGAAGAGACCACAGTTCCACTGGAGGCAGGCACTCCAAAGATAAATGTCCAAATGGAATCTAAATCAAACTGCAGAGGTGAAAGTGAATAAAGATTAGCTATTGCCAATTTTTTTCAGTAGAGACCCTCCAAAGTTCTAATATTCTAAAATTTCTTTGAAATTAATTAGTTTTTCCCAAAGTGAGCGATGACAAAGAGATAGAGACCTAGCACTCCTCCCTCCTATATTTTAAAACTCATTTTTACATTTACAAGACAAAGTGAATATTATGTACCATCCTGTCTTAGGTATCTATGTTAAAAACATCATTTTCTTTTTTTTTTTCCTAAGGAAAACAAACAAAAATAAAATACTTGCTAATTAGCTAGGCGATGAAATTAAAGAACTGATGGTTTTAAGCAGGATCTTTTTAAAAAGCACATTGAACTTACTCTTTCCCCCACTCTCAGCAATGTTCTAATTCACTTTTAGATTACATACAGATGAAGATTTGACAAAATAAAAATCAGTTTGAGGAGATTTATTCATAGTAGTTTTATATAACACTTTATGACTATGGTGTCATGCTTATTTTGAAAATTACATAACCAACCAAACTCTGCTAAGCATGAATCTGTACTGTGACTTAATGTAAGGGTACAGACTCAGCATTTTCCTTTAAAAGGTTTTGTCAATGACTAGAGTTGATTTGAATAGCATTTTGGCATTATTATGGAAGTATAACTGAGTTTAAAACTAAATTCCTATGTCTTTGCAGTGCCACAAACATGAACTATATAGAGATATCCATGATAGTCTCAGATTAGAAATCAGGTAAAGCCTTACTGTTTTCCTAACGTGGACATGATCTATCATTAAGAATTTAAAAGCATTTTTCTAATCAGACTTGTACTAAGAATCCTTCCATACCCACCCAATTTATGGTATGTACACTACTCCATTTTTAATTCTACAGAAATTATATTTCTAGATAAAATCATGTTACTCAAAAGAATTCTTTTGATCACCATTAAAATATCATCCAAAGTCTTCACGCATATATAATCATATAGAGTAACCATAAAGAGAAAAAGACCAAATAGGTACAAAGGACTTCTTTTTGGGAAAATTTTCTATGGTACTTTCCAATTTTTATGTTCCAAATCAAATCCCAAACGTGAGAAAGGGATGGAACCAGTTGGTTTTAATGTGATTAACCCATCACCCTGCGGTGACTTTCTGACAAATGTAATTACAGTTACACCCTACTAGATAATTCCTACCTGGCAACCCTGCTTACATCGGCTGCTGATGACAGGCACACTGACCTGCAGGTTCTCAGGCAGCTCACTAACTGGCTGCTGCAGAAACAATGCCATGAGGAGAAAATAGAGGGCAGGGACATTAGTGTGTTTAGGAAGGAATGACTGAAGAACCGGAAAACCAGGAAAATGACAGGCATCCCGGTTAATCTCCCTGACAGTCGATCTCCCACCAGCACTCCTGCCCACGTTGAATCCTGAGAGAAGAGGAAATAACGATAAGGACAAAATTAATAATCGATTACCATGCTACATTAACACAGAAAGGAGTAATTCAGCGTATGTGACATTTCCATCCAGAACATTCACATTAATATAAGTAATTAACTACTCAACTGTTGAATTAATCTTTCAGTCAAAAGTTTTACTTTACTATCTCTGTGACTTTGGCAAGCCTGTCTATTAGGATACAGGTCTCAAAACATAGCTGAGGCAGTCAGATACAACAGGTAGTATAAATTCTACTCATTAAAAGAATGACCTCCAAAGAGCTCTAACATTTCCTTAAGAAGAAAGTAATATTCAAAACAGCCAGAATTTAGGATGCTACCAAAAAATGTAACTTAAAAATGCACCAAAATATAGTTAATATATTTCATTTGTCCTGAAAATCATGATAAACTAATAACCTTAAATGATCTATGAATCAAGAGACAAGACAAAATGAATATGCAAAATAATCTTTCCTCACAACATAATCTGTAACTCTGCTGGAAAGCTGTCTGGCAGTGGGATATCAAGTCTGAACCCACTGTCACTGTGGTTATCTGAACATCCAAAGTCCGTTCTAGAACCACAGCTCTACCAGGAGATGATCACTGCTTATTAATGTGGCTAATAGCACCAGCCTTTCTATCAATCCTGTTTCCTCCGTTACATAACTAACTTTGGGAAACAACTCAAACATCTATTTCTTTTGCCACCCCGAACCTAGTACAGTGCTCAGTACAGAAGAAATGTTGGCTAGAGATTCAATGGAAAACTTTTGCAAACAGCAAGATGAAAGATGGACTTTTACTCTGAAACAATTTTTATTTCAAATGAATATTCACATTTTTTTCCAAGTTCTTTTTTCTAAGATGAAGTAAGCACATACTTGTTACTACTTAAAATAATGAAAGAGAAATTTGTATCTAGGTGGGTTTTTAAATAGTTCATCCAAATCAATTGCTCAGTGTGATATGAATTAATCTTCTAAAGCATGCTCTTCTAATTAACAAAAAATTGGACAGCAAATTACCAACCTCTTTCATGTATCATCTCATTTCTTAGACAATGAGCATGTGAGTAAGAAACTGCTATTATCCTTTTTATAATGTAGAAAATATGCGATTTGTTCAAAGTCATAAAGTTAATGAGTGGTGGCAGTAGGACTTGGAGCCTGTAAAGCTATACTGTCTCCGTTGGCCTTCTCAATGACATTGCCACATTTCTGAAAAACTGGCTGCATTAGGATGCTGGGTGATTTTTGTTTGTAGTAAATTCTAAATGAAATCATGAATATAAAAAAGTCTGAGCCTTAAGAAATCAAAAAACATAAAGTGGTATTTTATACATTAAGTAGGAAAAGAAATTTTGATCAAACTATATGTCCTAAGTGAAAACCAATACTAGCATTTATTTTCCTTTCCAAATTTTCACACTCTATTTCCACTACATAATTGATCTTAAGGAATATCTAATATGTTATTAGCAATTAAGCATTAATTTAGATTCAAGTTACAGCTACATGGAAGGTATTTTTATAAAGAAAAATCTGACAAAAAACTAACAAATATGAATAAAACATTCAAAAACTTTAGGTTGTTCATCAGATCAAAGAGAAATAGAATCAAATGAGATGATATATCTATATATATGTAGATATAGATATACATCCATATATATATACACAAGTATGTATGTATCAGATAGATATTCAGGGAAAATTATATTAAATTGAATCAAATTTAAATTAAACTTAAATACCTAGATTTCTCTTTTAGAACCAAAGCAGCATATGCAATGTACAAGCAGGTATCAATGAAGCACAAATAAATTCTAAGACATGAAGTCAGGTAGGTCAGATAAGTTAAAAGCACCTTTTCCTGATATTACTGAAGTGATGTAGGACAGAAAAAAGGACAGAACTGACCGTCAGAAGACAGATACTCAGACATATTACTGTCTGACGCAGGAACCTTATATATTTAACAGTATTATTTTCCTAATTAGAGAGAAATTAATTCTTAATGTATACTCATTAGGTTTATTTCCTATAATATATAACTTATATACCATAAAATACATACACCCGTGTCTGGAATCCTGAAGGCAAGTGAGGTGACATATTTTAAATAATTTTGCAAACTGCAAAGTCCTAGGTGAAACTCAGGTATTATTTTGGCCTTCAGTGAGAAGCAGTGCTGTCAATTAGCATTTAAAACTCTTACATTCTCCGAACTCACGCTGAATTGTGCCTTTCACTGTTTATTCTCTTAGTAGCTACTAGCTACTATTAAGGTCAAAAAGCTAAATTTCTTGCTACGAAACTGTTTATGACACTTGTTGGCTATATGTTTCTCCCAGAGTCAATGCAAACAGCAATCTATTTTTCAGATCATAAAAGTCTCTATAATGATAATAATTTAAAATGCATTATTTTAAAGCAGACAATTTTCTTGAGAAAACATTTCACAGTGAATTTCTTTCTTCATCACAAAGTTCCTTGAGACGTTTTTCACATGTGAAATAACAAAATAATCCTATGGTGTAAGCTCTGTCTTCCTACCATTTGCTTTAACATTTGACAAAGTAGTGCAGGTTGCACCTAGGTATTGATACTTGAACATTTTTTTTTTAACAGGTAAATTACATGTTAAATTCTGATCCCTAATTTTTCCACCTGACAGGGTAAATAGTTATTCTTAATGCTACTGCAGAACACAATTATATATGATTTTAATGTTATAAAGACAAATATATTTTTTAAATACTTTAAGAACTGAATGACTATAATTTTCAATAAAAACATTATCTTAAATATATATTTTCCAAAATAAGATCATTAATATGAACAGAAATATATACCAGTTCAAATAAATCTAACACAGGAAACTGTAATTTTCTAATATTGTTTAAATGCTCAGTTCCGTGTTGAAAACAGCATAGAACCAGTGAGCAGAGAATAAGGAGCTTTGGCTGAAACTTCCATGAGCTTAAATCTTTGTGTGGCAATATAACATAACTATTAAAAGCATGGGTTTTGGAGTGAGTGACCTGGATTCAGATTTTGACACTTCTTAGCTGACAAGTGACTTCACCACTATGCCTTGACTTTCTCATCTGTAAAATGGGTATTTATATACCATAGTGTTACTGCGAAAATGAAATAAGTTACTGTGAAACTGAAAAGTGTTTGTAACTGGTACAGAATAAACACTCAAAATATTATTATTAATTCAGTTCTGATAATTTGCAAATTATTTATAGATCAGAAAGGGGACTATACAACAGAAAGAAATCATAAGAAATTTACTTGAGTTTTCACATCTTATTATCCTGTCTCTCACTTCAGTTTGATTTGCAATTAAAAAAGCCAAATTTGAAACTTATTATGCTTTTTACTCTATCATTAATTACAATTCATGACTCAATGGTTGTTAGACAAACTGAAGAGTATAAGCTTACATAAGATTTTAAAACAAAACACAACAGCTTATTTCAAAGCAGCCAACTGTAAAAGTCCCATACCTAATACAGTTCCGATCTTATTGGTTAAGACAGAATCTGTCTGTTCCAGCCACCCTCCACCACTGAGTCCTTCCTTGAACTTGATGAGAATAGACTGATTACTCAGTAGGACGACAAGAATCCTCATGGCTGCCGTAACTGTGGTGGAATGCAAGTGTTCTTCCATAAACATCATAATCCAGTCAAAACCCAGCGTCCTGACCAGCTCTTCACAAGCTCTATTTAAAGATAGATGGATTAAACAAAACAAACATTAATTTAAAGGATTATGATGTCAAATAAAAAAAAATAAGACTAGTTTCATTCTTGAGATACGATAAACTTCAGGGTTTAAAAAAAATCTATTAAAAGTCAGTGGCAAAAAAAAAAAAAAAAGTCAGTGGCAAATCTTTCTTTTGTCTACTATGAATTAACTAGTAGTAGCAACTATTACCATCAATGCTCAAAAGATTTTACTTACTGCAAATTAATGCTTGTCTTTTCTTTAGATGTGTAAACCAGTTTTAGTAAGATATCTAGAAGTCTGTTCCTCAAAAGTATAAGATTGGCAGATACAAGACCTCCAAACTCTTCTTCAGTTCCTACAATGAAAATAAATACATTAAATTGCCCTAGTTGATAAACTAGGATAAAATATCCAACACTGTTCTAGGAAATCTCACCGAAACACATCTTTCAGAAAACATTTTCTCTAGGAGTACTTTCCATTCAAGTGAACAAGAAAAAGGGTCCAACATTTCTCTTTAGAATCCTGAAAACTGTTCATTTACTTAAGACATTATCTAAACAAGTGATAATAAAGACTGTGAACGCTTTTTTATATTAATATTCCCTTCTCCTACCAACAGGGGTGAAGTAATCAAACGAGGATCACATGAACAAAAATAACAATGCAAACCCTTAATTTCTAGTCTTTTTGAAGGACTTAAATGGTTAAAATTTCCAGATTTAAAAATGAAAAGAGGAAGCATAAATCATTCAATAATTATAATACATAAAGTAAAGTGAGAATTAAATAGCACAGACGAGAGGGAAAGGCACACAAATGCACAGGAGAACTTGGGGATGAAAGGAAGGAAGACAGAAGCTTACGGTTCTCAATGGATAGTACTGGAAGCACAAGGGACTGGGATCAATGGCCTAGCGTTGCAGGCCCAGCTCTGCCACTAAGAGCTCTGGGTTAATAAGTCACAATCCACATGCTTGCTTTCCTTTAATCTAGAATTGAAGCTCAGGCTAAAGTTTAATGACCATGATTATATGCTTTTACTTGTTTGGGCAAGGGACTATTTTCACCTTTAAATAGTATCTTTTAAAATGCTAACTTAGTGCCTTAATCATTGGGAAGGGTGCTTTAAGCTTACCAAGGGGAACTCAAGATTCCCTCCCCAGCTAACAGGCATAGGACTGGTAATTTACAAATTGCCTTGCTGACAAATGGAATGGACAACCTAAATTGACAAACGAATTACTTCCTTCCAATAAAATGACAATCCACATAGAAATTAAGAATTCTCCTTAGTCTTTACGCCTATTTTTTTCACTGTCAGTTATTTCACGCTAATTTTCAAATACAGTTTAAAACAATTAACTCTGGGACTTCCCTGGTGGTGCAGTGGTTAAAAATCCACCTGCCAATAAAGGGGACACGGGTTCAAGCCCTGGTCCGGGAAGATCCCACATGCCGCAGAGCAACTAAGCCAGTGCACCACAACTACTGAGCCTGTGCTCTAGAGCTCACGAGCCACAACTACTGAGCCCATGTGCCACAACTACTGAAGCCCACGCACCAAGAGCCTATGCTCCACAACAAGAGAAGCCCGTGCACTGCAGCAAAGAGTAGCCCCTGCTCGCCGCAACTAGAGAAAGCCCGCACACAGCAACGAAGACCCAACACAGCCAAAAATTAAAAAAAAACAAAAAAAAACAATTAACTCTGAAAGAAATTTCCAGGTTATCTTCTTTCCATTCGAACTGATGCTTTACTCCACATTGCACTGTCCTTTCATGCAACTTATTTTATTTTGCATTAATTATTATATCACAGTTCAGCATTATTCAAGCCATTTTTTTGGTAGGTGTATCCTGAATACTATGTAAGCTACATGAAAGAAAAAACTATGGTTTTAATTTTTTGGAACATCCTGTTATAGTTAAGACGGTCCAGTCCACACAATTAAACAATCAAGGTCATATACTAACAAGACCAGCAATATGCTTCTGACTTTCTCTATTCTTTCAAATGGCAATAAATTGATGAGGAGAAGACTAGTCTAATCAACTTGGCAGATCAAGAGAAAATTTTCCTAATTTATACATCCCTGCTACTGTGCTCTTGTCAGAAAAAGTTTACAGCACTAGTTGTAGTTACTGAATTCAACAAGAAATACGAGACTAGAGAAATATTTTTCCTATATATTTTTATAGCCAGCAAGAAATACGGAGACTAGAGAAATATTTTTCCTATATATTTTTTTTATACTTGAAATAAACATGTTATACAGTTCTAAAGATTTTAAAAGGACTTTCCTTTTTTGGCAGCATGGCACGGCATGTAGGATCTTAGTTCCCCGACCAGGGATCGAACCCGAGCCCCCTGCAGTGGAAGTGTGGAGTCTTAACCACTGGACTGCTAGGGAAGTCCCAGGACTTTCCTTTTTAATTCCTATTTACTTGCCTTATATTAATTCAGAACTTAGAAATAATCTTTGTATATGGTAGAATAGCACAGTGGTTAAAAGCTTAGAATGTTGGTTTGGACTACCTGAGTTCAAATGCAGTGGTATGATCTCAGGTAAGTTTCTCTTAAACTTTCTGGGTCTCAGTGTCCTCACTTTTTGTAAAACTGTGATAACAACAGGACCAATTTCACAGGACTGTTATAAGATTATATAGAGCACGTAACAGTGCCTGGCAAATATTAAGCACTAAATAAGTGTTATCCATTGATTTGATCTATATGCTTCTCACCCACTGCTAATTTGCTTCACCAAAGAAATATCAACATTCTTCCAAATGGTAGGAAGTAAGTGGTTACTGGCCTTATATTCTGCTCTATGATTTGTAGAAGTCAGCCTCTCAAACCTCTCAGTTTCTCCTTTGAAAAACATAATTACACCACTTTCTCCTCTTATTCATGAAGCACCAGAGGGGCTGTGCTCTGACTGATACAGCCAACGTGGAAGAGAACTCCCAGATGGATAGGGTCGTAAGAGTTTTAAAGGAAATCATTTATGTGACATAATTTGGGAATAATGTAACAGGATAATAATGTAAATAATCCTGAACAAATATAAAATATTGTGAATTTAATTACAGGTTAATCTAAAGGTCCTTTTGATGTTTTCCAAGCAAATCTCCTGTTCTATAATACACAACCGGAAAAATAACATTCTAACAAGAGAAAAATATGCCTCAAGGGAGGAAAGTTTTTTTTTTTTTTTTTTTTAAAGTGGTTGTCATGGGCCCAGGAACTACAACTTAAGAAAATTTTATTCTACACTTACATAAAGTGATTCTACTAAAATGTTCTTTCCCTCAATGACTATTAAATATTTAACAGGGAAATAAAAATAACTGCAATATAGATACAATTCACTTTAGCAAGAATCGATGTTTCTGAAGAGTTTTACATAAATTAAAAAAAATAATGTTCAAAAATTAACTGGAAGAGTTTATTATTTAAAGGAACATTGCTATAAATCCTGTAAAAATAGGAAAGGTTTTATTTTTAAAGTAAATTCACACCCTATTCAATTTGTAGGTAATTCTGTACTTCTGCATACTGTAGAGGCTTGGTCTAAAACAAATACATCTGTGAAAAGACCAAAAAAAGTAATGTAAGGAGAAAAGTAATATAATAGTGTCACATATAATTCAGGTCTAACTTGTGTCAGAAGAAAACAGGGTATAGTAATTAGGTTCCAAGCTCCAGAATTGACTCACCAGTGTCAGGCTTCTCTTCATGGTTTATTTCCATAACTACAAATTTCTCACAAACTGCAAAGGTTGGTAAAGTAGAAGAAATAAACTGGCCAAATCTTTAAATACAAGAAGAAAGAGGTTATAGATTTTATTTTTTTCTCTCTCCAAAACGAACAACAAAACACTAAGAAACAAAAAGCGAAGAAATGGAAACCAAAATAGTACTTCTTATTTTAACTAATCTTTTACAGACCTCACATGATTGTATTTCATTTGCTTCCCCTCAAACTGTTGCAGTTAACATTATATATGCTATAATGTTTTAAAATACGTATAGGGAAAAATATACTTCATCAGAAATATGAGTCCTTTAATGCACTAATCCAAATTTCAAAAACCAAATGGTATGATACAAATTAAAATGTCCTAACATTATCTATATGGATCTACTGTAGCCTAGTAGTTAAGTACTTGGGGTTTGGAAACACAGGTAAGATTAAAATCCTAGCTCTAACAGTTTTTAATCATGTTACTTGGGGCAAGTAGCTTAACCTCTCTGGGCTTTAATTTCTTAATTTGTAATGTAGAGAAAAATAAAAGCCTTGATAGGTTTCAGTGATAATTTCAGCAAAGTGATCATCATAACACCAGGATAAGACCTAAATAAATATTAATAATAATGACAAGCTCCAAAATAATTTTTAAACTCCAGTTTTAAATCTGTCACCAAGTTAAAAAAAAATGCTTTCAAGATAACTGTATATAAAATGAGTGATTTATATGCTACACCAATTAGAGATTAGTTTACTGGGAATACTCTAGCAATAATGTGTGATTTTACCTGTGATACCTGAGCAATTACAGGACAAGCAGTGATTAAGTCTAATTTAAGCAGTTCTCTACTTGGAAAATATCTTAGGTAGTTTTTTTCCTTCCATTTTCAGTCAAGATGAGAATTATCATGTGCCTATTAGAACACTTCTACATACACTCCATAAAATATGTCTTAAGCCATATTTCACATTGGCAGCAAAATGATACTCATATAAAAGGTCTGAATAAAAAAAAAAAAAAAAAAAAAAGGTCTGAATATACAACAATAAAATACCACCATCAGTTTGGGTGATAGAGAACAAATACAAAAGACATGGCATGTCCGCTTTGGGTGTACGTGCATGTGCATATGTGCTTCTGCACGTACACCTGAGAAGTAGCAAGGCCTGGGGAAGAGGGCTGTGGACCAAGAATTCCTACACTGAACATTTTTATGTCCAGGACAATCAGCCTCACTGGGCTAATTTTAACAACTTTTCTCACCAGAATTCTATTATTCGCTAGTGGCAACAACTGGCTTTGCAAGATACATTCATGTTTTCCATGCCTTACAAATATCTTGAATAGTATTAACTTTACACGTGTTACCTAGGCATAGGAACCAATTACGTTCATCTCAATCATCTTAACCTCATTGGTACTTTTAGTTAACAAACAAACAAATACAGAAGTTTTCACTACCTGAGCAGATCATTGCTGTTGGGAAAACCTTGCAGTAAGAAGCTCAGCACATTACTAATAGCAGCAATGGTAGGCTGGGATAAAGACATATCTCGAAGAGTCAGTAGTAGCTTTGGGATTAGCTGGAATTCCCTCATTAACTTGGCATTCTTTGAAGCTTCACTATAAGAGAAAGAAGATTTTATACACTGTACTAGTATCTCTTCTATAACTGAATAGCTAACAATTTAGGTATCAACTAATACCTGGACTCCGTGAGCAATTCAATAAAGTGTTCAAATAAGGAAAGATGAAGTTCATACGGTGCATGGAGCCAGACCTATAATAAAATAAAGAACAGTGGTATATTTAGGGTTAAAAATACCCCAAGTCCCAATCCAATAAGTGCAAATGCAGCACATGTAACTTATTTCACTTAATTAATTGAATATAACCACTTTATTAGTTTTTATTTATTGTAGCCCTTTAAAACTGCTTGTATATAGGACTTCTGTTCTGTTCATAAAGAGATAATTGCTGTGGAAAATACCCTCCTAGAGTAAACAACTAGAAAGGCAAGATCTATAGAAAATTTCTCTGGAATCAATGACTGAATACTATTAGCGAATACTGAATACAGTATACTGAATAGAATGAATATGGAATACAAAAACTGAGTGACAGGAATCTTGTGTGGGTCCAAAACTAGAAATAACCACTGCAAACTGGCACAGCAACCAATTCCTAAAACTCACAAAGGGCTGAAACTACTTTGCACTCCCACCAACCAGTATAGGGACTTCATAATACATGGGAAGGTTGGGTAGAGGTCTCCGAAGTGTAATACCTTAGAAGGGGGGCTAAATTACCACTAAAGATTAATCAAAGTCCACCCTAACAAAGCTTAAAAGCATGCTTCAAAAGAATCAAGAGAACTGCAATACTAGAGCAAAGTTTAATACCCTTTAAAAGAATAAAACAAAATTTAGCATTCAACAATGTAAAATTTAGCATCCAATCAAGTTCCCAAGCATGCAAAAAAAGGGAAAATATGAGCCATAAGTAGGAGAAAAAACCCAATCATTATAAATAGGCCCAGAAATGACAGAGATGATAGAATTATTGAGACCTTTAAAAAGCTATTAAATATGCTCCATAAGCTAAAGAATGTAACAAAAAATATGAAAATGATGAGGAGAGAAACAGAAGATAACCAAGATCCAAAATGAACTTCTACAGATGAGAAATAAAATATTCAAAATGAAAAACATAAAATGAAAATCCTCTGGGACTAACAGAGGATTGGACACTGCAGAAAAAAGTTCAGTAAACCTAAAGGCATAACAACAGAAACTATTCAAAATGAAGCATGAGAAAAAAATACTGAAAATAAATGACTAGACAGAGTATTAGTGACTTGTGAGACAACAGCCAGGAACCTAAGGTACGTGTAACTGCAGCCCAAAAAAGGTGTGTGTAGGTGGTGGCGCTGGAGGGGGTGTGGGTGTCGACCAGGGAAAACAGCTGAAGAAATGATGGCTAAAAAATTTCCCATCTGATAAAAATGACAAACTCACAAACTTAAAAAAGTCAACAAACCCCAGGCAGAAGAAACATAAAGACAAGGGAATAACTGACAATTTTAAAGTATGAAAATAATAAAAATCATCAACTAGAATTCTATTCTATGCAAAAATATCCTTCAAAAAAGAAGGAAAAATACTTATTCAGATGGGACGATTTATCACCAGTAAACCTGCACTACAAGAAATGTTACAGCAAGTTCTTCAGGCAGACATATCATTCCATTACAAGATGGAAATCTGGATCTACACAAAGGAATAAAGAATGCCATAAATACTATTTGCTGCATATACTATGTGGGCGACTATAAAAAATTTTTAATGCCTTTAAAAGATAATCGACTATTTAAAGCAAAAATAATACAAATATTGCGGGGATTATAAACATATAGAAGTAAAATGTATGACAACAATGGCACAAAGGACAGGAAGGGAGAAATGGAAGGGTACCATCGCAAGGTTTTTACACTATCGGTGAAGTGGTATAATGTACTTTGAAGACAGACTGAATTGTTACACATGTATATTGCAAATTCTAGGACAACCATTAAAAAAGAAAATGCTTGGATGCTATTACAATTATTTTACTTATATTGTCAAATAGCTGTTCTAAAAATAGGGTAAATTAAGTATTTATTGACCACTACAGTTTGGGGTTATTAGGAATGCCATATGAAGCCACAAAGGGAGCAGAGTACTATAAAATGAAGCCAAAATTTGTAAAGCAACTATATTTCTGATGTTTGTATATTGAATTTCAGTCAGAAATCTGAAACTAAAGATAATGTGTCAATTACCAGATGTATACAAAGCTAGGCTTATTAAGTAGGTCTCCTTAGTACTCTCATAATCCTCTCTGCATACCTTTATCTCTGTGCTTTCACGAAATTTTTATTGTCTATTTGCTTTTCTCTTCTAATGCACTAAATGCCTTGAGGCGTGGACTCTATCTTTTATTTTCACATCCTTAGCACCTAATACAGTGCTTGGCTCAAACATATTCAATAATTATTTTCTAACAGAATGAGAGGTCTGTGTATCAGAACTTTGCATATCAGGCTGAGATACGTGTATTTTATTGTGTAGGAAAGAAAAAGCACTGAAAGTTTTTTAATAAGTTATATGATTATATCTTAGAAAGAATGAGGTTAAAAAAATATAGGATAGATTGAGGAAAGGGAGAAAGAATTGATCATTATTTTAGTAAGAATAGAATTGATTAGGGCTTGGATTAGGATGTAGCAGGAGAAAGAGAAAACACAGACTACATGAAATGTGGAAGCAGAATCTATATGACTTAATATGGGCTGTTTATAAACAGTGAGGAACGAGGAAGCTGATTATTCAATTTCAAGCCTCAGTGAATGGGGGGAATGGTGGTGTTATTAATAGAAACAGAAGTTAAAAGGAAGCACTAACTTGGGGAAGGATGTTAAGTTTGGCGTAGGTGTTGCTGGGATATAAAAATGGAAATGTTGAGGAAGAAGTTAGAAATAAGCCTGGAATTCAGATATCAAGCTAAAGATTTAGGTTTGTGAGTCACCTCTGTAGAAATGAGGATGTGGGACTGGGTGAGAATCTAAAGGAAAGAAAACAACAAATAGGGTTTCCCTGGTGGTGCAGTGGTTGAGAATCTGCCTGCCAATGCAGGGGACACGGGTTCGAGCCCTGGTCTGGGAAGATCTCACATGTCGCGGAGCAACTGGGCCCGTGAGCCACAACTACTGAGCCTGCGCGTCTGGAGCCTGTGCTCCGCAACAAGAGAGGCCGCGATAGTGAGAGGCCCGCGCACCGCAATGAAGAGTGGCCCCCGCTTGCCGTAACTAGAGGAAGCCCTCGCACAGAAACGAAGACGCAACACAGTCAAAAATAAATAAATAAATAAATAAAATTTAAAAAGAAAAAATGACTACTATCTTTAAAAACAAAACAAACAAAAAAAAACAAATAAAGGAAAGGATAAAGCAGCAAAGGTGGACACTTTTATACAAAGTAATGAAAATTCCATAACCAGAAAATTATGAGGAAAGTAGTGAGCAAGATATATGAATCAGGAGAGTGATGCCTAAAAGCTAGTAAAAGAACTAGGAGATGCAAGAAGAGGGAAATGGACTGCATCAGATGCTGCTGAGAGCTGGGGGTACTGAGAACTGAGTAGAAGCCATGGATTTTTATTTAGAAGAGGGCTCCTAATAAGCTTTCAAATAAAGCTTCAGAAAAGCAATTCGGGCACACAGTCTGTTTGTTAGGGATTTACAATAACTGACAAGATCGAGCTTATAAGAGTTACAAAGAAGAAGAGTGAGGGCCAGACATCACAGCAAACACCAAGTGTTAGGCACCATTCTGGGTGGTAGGGATACAAAGATGAAGATAGACATGATCTCTGCATTCATAAGGACTTCAGCCTCACAGGGGGAGATTTTATACAGTGATGAGTGTGCAAAGTGCTGTGAACAAGAAATGAAATGGAGAAAGATTATGAAAAGAAAAACGCAAGATTAAGTGGTGCCTTGAGAGGCCAGAGTGGAAGCTGTTATGATAATAAGACAGTAGAAATAAAAATTTTGCTATTTTGGCGAAAAGAATATTTTACTATGCAGCTACTAGTAACCAAAATTTCAGGTCTAGCTCCTATTTATTGAGGAAAAGTTACTATCAAAATTTTTTGATGAAAATATGTTTGCCTCTTGTAATGCCAGTGGCAACAGCAAACTGCCTATAGTTAGGCATATGCGTTGCACCATTTCAGTTCCATACTACCTGTAAAATGGAATATCTTTGGGAAGAAGGAACCCAATCACTACCTTATTTTGTATATTTTACTAATGACATTAACATGAGCATCATAAAATTTTAGAACATAAACACATCTTAGAGACAAAACTGTTTAACAGTTAACTCTATCAATATACAGAATAAGAAATCAGTTCCTTGATTATATATTACCAGTTAGTGTTTATATACATACTTCAAAATCACAAAGTAGATCCTGGAAAGCAGTTGAATTTGGAATAATGGAGGTCTCGTGTCCACTGTCAACAGTTCCCACCAAGGAAAAAGTTAGATGGAGAATGTGGCTGTTAAGAAGGGAACGTTTCTTCTTAAGCAGCATTGCCAGCAGCTAAAAGAAAGCAACACCAAATGCCTGTTGGTCAATCATCATATACACATATACGTACACACACATACACACACACAAACATACACCGGAGAACCCTAAGTAGAGCAATTCCTGAGACCTCTACGCTGGTTTCTAAATTTTTACTATGACAATGCAACATCAGAGAAAATCTGAAAAGCAGGGTAATCCCATCATCCTCTTATTAAAATATCCACTTTTTTTTTTAAACATCTTTATTGGAGTATAATTGCTTTACAATGGTGTGTTAGTTTCTGCTTTATAACAAAGTGAATCAGCTATACATATACATATGTTCCCATATCTCTTCCCTCTTGCATCTCCCTCCCTCCCACCCTCCCTATCCCACCCGTGTAGGTGGTCACAAAGCACCGAGCTGATCTCCCTGTGCTATGCGGCTGCTTCCCACTAGCTATCTATTTTACATTTGGTAGTGTAAAAATATCCACTTTTACATAAACTCTATTCACACAGAAATATTTAAATTGTTGCCATCATGTGTATACAATTTTCTACTCTTGTTCTCTACATAACATTTTATCCAAAGGATTTTTTTTCTTTTGCAACCTAGTTTCTGTAATTACAATTTTAAAAGGTTGAATGATATGTGAGATGGTTATAGTATTATTAGTCATTCTCGTACTATTGGAACGTTTAGATTATTCCTATTTTTTCATGATAAACAATGCTGCAATTATCGTTTTGAAAGTTTTGTAAAACAAAACATCAAATTAGATAATTAAATCTACAGAAAACACTACAGTAAACAGCTTATCTACTACCAGTGAACTATTGGCTAAAGTTAGAGAAGGCATTTGTACTTCATCTACACTAGAGGAATTTAATCTTGCTCCAAATACTTGTTTCTCTTCTTATAAGTAACTTTCTGCCTAAACCTAGTAGAGATTGTAAATACATGAACACAACATATTTTTAATCCCACATGTGTTTTCAGGACTAGTAATGGCACACAGTGGCTCTCACGTGCCCTAGGGAAGTAAGGGGGCGGGGGGAGTAAAAGATGACTGGATGTGGAGGGGAGAGACGGGGTTAGCGAGGAGAACTCTGGATCTATTACCAATTTGGCAGTCTCTAGAGCAGGTGGTAATATGACCCTATTTCATTTAATTCCTGTTTCCACAGAAAAAAAATAACTCCAACCTAACAACTTATATTCTCACTCGAAATATGTTAGTTTTAATAAAAACTACCAACTTCTAAAGTTTACTTGGACAGTACTCTTCTTCCAGAGTTTGAAACTACGTGAACTACAAGGAAAATTAGAAGATTTTTAATGCAAAGTAAAGTGAGGACCAAGCTTTATGGTTACAAACCTGGTAGCCCTTGATTCTTTCCATCTCCTTGCTGGCTAGTGGGTTACTCTTGACCACACAAACCAGGGCCTTGACTGCTGCATACAGCCCTTCCACATCAGAAGCCATGGCCACCAGGCCCAGGATGGCTGCAGCTCCACCAATGTACTGCAAAGTAGTGGCAACAGGCTTAGGAACAAATGTTCTTACTCCTGATTAAAAGACAGTGAAAAATAATTAAAATAAATTCCCCACTGTAAACAAGAACTGAATAAATCATCTTAAGAAATATTTAATTAATTATAAATTATACCTAAAAACAAAAAACCCTTCTATCCTAAAAAAAAAAAAAAAAAAAAATTCAAGGTAGAATTTGGGAGAAGGCAATAAATGCTGATATATATACTTTCAGAGAAGAGTTGGGAGTAAAGGAGGGAGTAGAGAAGAGAGGGTTTGAGAGCCAGCACAAGTGTTTCTACTATACAGCTTTGGGCAATGTAAAAACTCAAAAGTACAGAGGCCTTGGGAATATATTTCTGAAGTAAGGGAGAATGCCTTACTAGGTACTGTTGGAGAATAAACTTGGGGAGAGAGCAAAAGCACTTCATCTCTGTGAACTGGGGAATGGGATGGAGAAGCCACCCTGGCAAGGATGAAGTATTCCCTATAGAAAAGCCAAACAAAGCACATTCCTGACCACTGCTCAAAGCTTCTCTTAGTTATGTAATCTGAGTAACAGTACATCAGTGACCCTGAAGAGCGTTAAGTATGTGGAAACACAGTACTGGAACTAACTTTGTCAATTAAAAAAAAAAAAAAAAAATTCACATCTTCATTCCTAACCTTGTTTTCTAAAAAAGACATTGTTTGAATGTCATTTGCCTACTGATCAAGATTGAGTTTTTAAAAAATAAAGCTAATATGCATTTTATATTTCTGGGTGCTCTGTAGTATCCACAATACTTTCATATACTATGGCACTGGATTTTGAAAGCTACCTTCTAAGGTAATTAGGGCCAGTATTACTGGTTTGTAGATACGAAAATTGACATCCATGGAGCTCAATGTCTGGCTTAAATCCACACAGTGACCGAACAGGGGTTAGAACCTGAATCTCTGAACTCTTCATTCACTGCTCTTTCTACTATACCACAGTGCCGCTGTATTTTTGCAAAGGACACAGAGCAGTGCTCAGTAGATATTTGCTGAATTGAAAAAAGAAAAACTACCATGTGCCTTAGCATAAAGGAAACTTTTATCAATGCAACATAGCCAAAAAAGAAAAACAAAGTTAAGCGATGTGCACATTGCTGGGACAATAATAATCGCCTGATAAACATGTAGGACGCTGACCAGCACAACACTTTTTGTTTATTTTAAAAGGAACCAATATTCTGTACTGATTTGCACACTAAAATACATAATTGCTAGTTCTGAATTTTAGATGGTCTGATTGGGTTATGTCTCAAAATTCTATCTAACCGAAACAATCAATTCTTTCTAAGCAGACATCGGGTAAGAGGCTCTGCAGCTCTGACTTCTATTATAGTTGGATCCACAGTGCTCCTACTCTGAAGCTCTTATTTCTAGCTCATTTCCAAATAAAAAGCACCATGAGTGTCACCACTGCAGCACCAAACCATGTAACAATAGCAATCATCAGTATTTCCAAGTCTTTACATCTGTCCCTAAATGTAGTGTGACCTTTACCTTGAAATTATGTAGAAGCATACAGTCAGTGCTCATCAGTGTTGACAAAAGAGGGGAAAAGTTAATGGAATTTTATAAAAGATTATAATTTTTAAAGCTGACTGGAGTTTGGGATTGACATTGATCTCTAAATATTGTAAGAACACTACAGGTCAGCACTATCGAATATGAACTTAAACACCACACTCAAGTGAAGAAAGTGAACGCGGATGTGAAGGCAAATAAAGAAGTCTGAAAGACAAAGGCAATTTGACTCACCCAAGTATCCAATCAGAGTAGCCCCAATTGTCCGTGCTGGTCCATTAAGATGCCCTGCTGAGTTGTGTATCAACTTCACAGGAGTGGCGTTCTCATGGGAGGAGATGCCTAACTGAAGAATAGGAAAGGGAAAAATGTAACTATACAGGAACAGTCTGAACATTTTGACTAGAAAAGAAAAAAGAACATGATGGGGAACATATCTTTTCTCTCTCTCCATAACAGAATATTAAAAACATGAGTATTCATTTTTTTTTAAATGTGCAAATACTTCCAAAGGTGTGGAAACTCAGAGGTACCTGAGTAGACTCAGTTAAATACAGTCTACTGAGAGAAAGATGGTGAGGGGGTCTTGGGAAACAGCCTCAGGAGTCCTTCTGAATGAGACTCTGCTGTGGTTTAAAGGTTCTCATCACTCGCTGCCTCACAGTATTTCTGATTGGTGAATATAATACTTGCTTTACTCCATAGCCAAGTAAATGTCACATAGATTATCCAAAAGTTTATGGATAAAACATGCCCTGTACACAAAATAAATGTTAAATTTTGCACATACATACACAATGTGCTTTTAAAGCAAATATAAGGCATAGACTTAATTCTGTTGTTAGCGGTAGAATAAATTTATGTAGTTAATATTCCTTAGAAGATTTTATATATATATATATATATATTCACAGGCAAACCTCTGCACAAGAGCTTGTCAATACTTACTGTTCCCAAATCCTTTCCCTTCCAGCCTCTTGATTTCCTTCCCCTTCGCTTTGCCTCCTCTAATCAGCCAAAACGTCTTGTCAAGCTCACTGATGACTTCCACCTTCCTAAACCCGATGGCCAGCCTTCATCTTTCTGACTGCTCTAACACATCTGCCACAGTGAATAAGACTTCTACAACACCAGATTCTCCTAGTTTTTCTCCATTCTTGCTGGCTCTGTAGTCTTTTCTGCATCATCTTCCCAACGCTGTCACACTGGAATGTCCCAGGTCTCCGTCTGTAAACCTTTCCTCATCTCCATCTCCATCTACTCTTTGGTAAGTGTACCCAGTCTTGTGGCCTTAACACCACCTATGAACACCCGTGGCATTCGAACCTCTCCCCTGAACTCAGATTCATATTTCCAATGATGTCCCCCCCCCTAAGATGTCTAATATGTTTCTCAAACTTTTGCAAAACTTAATTCTCAATACCTCCCCCACCCCCCCAACTACTCTTCCTATAGTTTTCTCCATATCAGAAAAAGTGACTCTACTTTTGCCTCGTCTACCCCACAGGCCTTCTCTTGTTTTGTTTAGCCACACTTGCCTCTGTGGCAGGCATGCACTTTCCTCAGGGCCTTAGCACTTGTATTTCTGGAATGCAAACCCCACCTGCCCATACATGCATCTTATGCTCCATATTCTCATGCTTTGCTGCCTCATCTCTTTCAAAAGGCTGCTCCAATTTCACCTTCTCAGTGAGGCCTCCTCTGACCATCCTACTTAAAACTATAAGCTTCTTTCTCTCACCTTTCCTGCTTTATTTTTCTACATAGCACTCTTCATCTTCTAACATACTCTATGATCAGGTTATTTCTTTAGTTATTATCGTATGCCTCTTCCACTAGAATGTTAAGAACCTTAATAAAGGCAGTGATTTTCTCTTTATCTACTGCTATGTCATGAACAAAATGGTGCCTGGCATTTAGTAGGTTATCCAGAAAAAAATTACAGCCTTAAAAATAGCAATTGTTTCCTTTAGTTTCCTAAAGTTTGATTTCTTAATTGCCAATAAAAATATAAGAATTAATATAAACTATGCACTTGAATTCTCACTCTTCCAAATTAAACTAAATATCTAGGTATGTTTTGGCTTAAATTCAAAGGCAAATAAACCGAACAATGTATGAAAGGCACTGTTTTTAGCAACCACTCATACTTGTGTGGTGCCCAGAAGGAAGCTCTGGCACATCTTCCCAGTGAGAATCTGCAGCAGCCCACTGGGGAATCAATCTGCTTACCTGTTTAGCAATCGCTTTGCTGTCCAACTTGTTGTACACTTTCCGGATTCTTGCCACTGTTAGGGCGGACACAGACAGTGCATAAAGGCCAAATGACACCTTTTCCTCTGGTACTAATGACACAGGAGACGGGACCACACCTTCGGATTTTGCATCTTTACCTTCAAAAGAAGAGTAATCCTTTTCAAAATCGTCAGTTTTTCTCCTGATCCTAACACAACTTTTTAATTCTTATTATCATTTTCAAATGGGTAGCCTTGAAAATCTTTTAAAGTGGAACAAGGGAGCTAAATTCAAAAACTGTTTTATTTAATTTCCAGCTCTTCATTTATTTCTTTAATTAGAAGATAAGGAAAAGCATCCAGTCATAAAGCTTTACATCCTAAGTTTTACTCTTAAAATATACTTAATATACAGCATAATGTAAAGGAAGAGGAAGAGTTTTAACTGTTAACCAAACAAATCACAAAACACTTCCCCTTGGTTCCAAGGAACAAGGGAATGAAAATGAGTGGAATGTCTATGAGCTTTGTAGCACTAGGTCTCCTTCCCAATGAGAGCCCTCATATATGCCTCTCTTTATTCTTCCAGACAACATGGCAAAGTAGTTTTAAAGCGAGATGGTTTAAGTTTGAACCTCTGCTTTATCGCTTAAAAGCTGTGTGACCTGTACATCGCTGCACCTCAGTTTCCTCATCTGTAAAATGGGGATGAAAACAACAGCCCCCTAAGTCCCAGTGTTTTGAGGTGATGAATAAATACTTGTGAAGGGCTCAGAGCAGCTATGTCCTTCATGCATATTAACTTATTCAGCACACATTAAGTGCTCAGTCAGTGTTAGCTATTATCAGACACTATCTGAATCAAGAACCTGAGTGAAAGAGAAATTACTTAGCCGTAAGATTATTACCATTTACAACATATTTGTCCCAACTCTTCTGAGAACTTTGGCAGAATGAGAACAAGGGAATGGAAGACATCATTTGGAAAGAGTACTACAAAGGAACTGTAGCTTAACATCAACTCTCTGATTCTAAATTCCTTTTGGGAGAAAGGATAACAGGAGTGGACTGCAGAAAGAGACGAGGACAACTGATATGAACTGGTCTAACCTAAAGAATACACGTGTGTGTTTTCTAGACCCATCTTTCTTTCCTTTAACCAGAGTAGATATACTTTAAACTGCTTCATGTAATAGGAGAAATGACAGAGAGAAGAAGGCTGGGGTTAGACTGTTAGAAAGTATATACCCACATCTTGGAGCCAACAAGAGAAACTGGAAAACTAGTGACTAGGCATGAAGACAAGAAACAAGAAAGCATAGGCATAGGATGACCAGTGGAGGAGAGCATTTTGAATAGGAGTGAGTGGTCAATAGTATCATGCTGAAGAAAAGTGGAGAAGGCCCTTTTTTTGGATAAATGTAATGTATAACCTAATCTACACATATGCACTTATTCATGCAGCATCTATAACACAGGAGTTAAGTTTTATACAACTATATGAACAAAGAATATGTTACTCACATGGCATACATACGGCCTGAAAGCTTCCAACATAATTTGGTCCTAGTTCATAAATGGTAGTAACATTTGAAGGAGGTAAAACTTCTTCTAGAAAGTGCGTGGGTCCCAAGCGCCAAACCAATGAAGCAATTTGGCGTTGGGCAGGCGGAGTACCAATGTATGCATAGACTGTGCTAACCACCGGAGGATTGGCAGAGCCTGAGCCCCCGGGAGTACTGTGAACATAATGCAGCTATAAAGAAAATGAAAGCAAATGTGTGAAATTCAACCCAAAACACTTTCACCAGGAAAATAACCACTTTTTGTGTATATTTTCATTATCCCAAGGCCATACAACTTTATGAATGTACAAAAGCTGTTGAGCAGAGAAACATAAGGGCAGGCCAAGATTCTAGAACCCAATCAGCAAGTTGGAAATTTGTAATCCAACTCTGTAATACAGATAAACTATCTAACGCTGGAAAGGGCAACAGTCAAATATAGGGATTCTGTTACTATCTGGTTGGTTTGCATACCAAATTAACGATGTTGCTATGAAATTTTCAGGTTGATATAAAAACAGCTTTCCAACTATGATATTCAGGCAGTCTTGAAATTAGTTCTGATACCTTCAGTGTGAGTCTGTTAAATAAAATTGTTCATGCAGGGCTTCCCTGGTGGCGCAGTGGTTGGGAGTCTGCCTGCCAATGCAGGGGACACGGGTTCGAGCCCTGGTCTGGGAGGATCCCACATGCCGCGGAGCAACTGGGCCCGTGAGCCACAACTACTGAGCCTGAGCGTCTGGAGCCTCTGCTCCGCAACAAGAGAGGCCGCGATAGTGACAGGCCCGCGCACCGCGATGAAGAGTGGCCCCCACTCGCCGCGGCTGGAGAGAGCCCTCGCACGGAAGCGAGGACCCAACACAGCCAAAAATAAACATAATAAATAAATAATAAAAATTAAAAAAAAAAAAAAATTGTTCATGCAAAGTGTTTTACAATGGGTAAAGGGCTATAAAAGTATTAGAAAAATAGTCTATGTTATAATTTACACACACACGGTTTAATCTCAGTGAAAAACATATTCTCAGATTTGAAATTACACAGACAAGATGCTTAAATTATCATTCAATTCATTACAATAAATATATAATTAGAGTGTAAGAGGTTAGGAACTCAAGTTGCTTCCTGAAGTACAGGCAGCTTTCATCACTTGACAGAATGAGTAACATTCCCATAGATTGTTTTGTCGTAACACTGTCCTAGCTTCAGATCATATCTATTATTCCATATATTAAAGAACAACTCCCTGTGATGTTAACAGTATGAGTATGAAGAGCAACATGTGACCTAAAGTTGGTTTCACAGGACTGTGACTTCTCACAGGCACAGTAATGATGACGATGTAAATATATTAATAATAAATCTCCTACCTCTCAATTCTAGAAGTTGAGGACACTTTTATTTTCAATGATACTAAAAATAATGAAGGAGCAACCTACTAAAGAATCTACAAGCCCATTTCAAATGCAATCCTGTATACAAAGAAAATAAATGACTATTCCCAGAGTTCATTTTAGGGTTTATCATACTGAAACACAATGTCACAATAAAATATCATTAAGGAAGGAAATGTATTCAAAAAGGCTGCCCATTTCACTGCTTTTTAAACTTCAATTCACACAAAAGGTAGACCTTTGCTGCTTCTTTTAAGTGATATCACTATAAAAATGGATACCATCTTTTAGAAGTTAAAGAATTTTAAGAGCTTGCTAGCTCAATTCGTTAGAAAGTAACTAGAAGCATTCATTCTGATTCACAAAAGGAACTTCTGATTCTTTACTGGTTGCTTTAATTCTCTTGCCTCTCCTCTGAATACTGTAGTACAGCTATCTAGAGTAATATTTATACATTCATTTATTCAACAAACAATAAGGGAACACCTTATTACTATTATTATCAGGGACTAATCTGGGTGATCTGAAAACAAGGATGAATAAAAACAGTTCCAGCTCTAAAGGAGCACAGAGTCTACTGGACTGCATACAGTAATAACAATGAAGTGACAAAATACTGTGTTCATAATTTATTTAATTTAGGCATCCATCTGGTTTCCAACCATCCAACTGGTTTCTCTCTGGTGAAAAAGCATTTAACAATCTGGCTCAAGCACTGACATATTCACTAACATCTTTAGTACCCTGTAACCCCTCCTTTTGAGTCTTTCCTAATAAAGTGACTTGAATTAACCAGCCACATGACTGTCACATATTGTTTAAATGGGTACTGGAGGTCAACTTAACATTAAGACGGCAATTTAAAACAACACCCCTGCAAACACACATACAGGCAAGCACACCCACCCCTAAACTACCTTATAAAAGCAGGTTGAGATTTATAAGCACGAGTACGCTCACCTTCACGGTGCTGACAAGCTGTCCATCAATGTAGAGGGCTGCAGTGCTGTTCTTCAGCATCCCTTTGCTCATCACCAGAACCAGATGATGCCACTGTCCCTCAATGATCAGCTCTCCACAGCGGAAGCGAGCGCAGCATGGCAGAATCTCATAAAAAGAGGATTCTTCACTAAAATCGTCAACTACAATGAAGAGGGGAAAGAAATTAAAAACTTAACATCATCCTCATTCTAACAATTATTCATATCTAGACTTTGACTCTATGTTAAAATAATATGGTGATGATGTAAATGAAAATACCCTATTCATTCAATAACTTTACCTAAAACCTAGGATACATTGTGCTTTGTTCTGTTCAAGATACATATGGTTATAATCAAAAAAAGTTATAATAACTAATGAAATAAAAAATAAATAAAATAAAATAGACAGTAAAGTAAAGTTACAATAGACAACAAAAAGAGATTTGTTGATTATTACCTGTCATGGTCTGTTATAAAAGGTCTTTTAAAATCCTAGTTTGAGATGCATTTGATTATAGCACTGGTTAGAAAAACAACCAAGAAAATTAAAAATTTTATTCTTGCTTTATGCTCTCAATGACACAAGGGGGCAACTATCTGTTTTTAATTTGTGGTTGTACTGCCCTGACCCTTGTCTAACAATAGCTGGTAGTAAGGAGGTGATTTATGGAGTGGAAAGGTATTTTTTTGGTCCAAGTTTCCTGCTTTACCTGACAACTCTGGTGATTTGCTAACATTTGCAATCACTCTTGACTCTAATCTGGCTTGTCTCTGCTACCCTGTATGTTGCCAAATCATGCCAGGAAATAATGGGTTAAGTATTAACTTAATGTTAAGATAGTTAAAAATTAATTTATCTTTAATAAGAATTCAAGAGAAGGTGGGACAGCAGCAGAAATCCAGATGTTAAAAATTCATTCCTTCCCCCACCCCAAGAAAAATTTTTAAAAAGAGCTTATGTTAACCATGTATCTTAAAGCAGACCCACCGGTTTTCAGTACAAGCACATATAATATACTGAAAATTAAAAGTTTAAATTATTTGAAGAAAGAATTACAAATAAAATATTCTACTTCTGGAATCTTAATATTTGCATATAATGAAATGACAAGATTATTATTATTTTTTAATTAATTAATTAGTTAATTAATTTTTGGCTGTGTTGGGTCTTCGTTGCTGTGCTTGGGCTTCCTCTAGTTGTGGCGAGCGGGGGCTATTCTTTGTTGCGGTGTGCGGGCTTCTCATTGCGGTGGCTTCTCTTGTTGCAAAGCATGGGCTCTAGGTGTGCGGGCTTCAGTAGTTGTGGCACACAGGCTCAGTAGTTGTGGCTCACGGGCTCTAGAGCACAGGCTCAGTAGTTGTGGCGCATGGGCTTAGTTGATCCACGGCATGTGGGATCTTCCTGGATCAGGGATCGAACCCATGTCCCCTGAATTGGCAGGTGGATTCTTAACCACTGTGCCACCAGGGAAGTCCCCCAAGATTATATTTTTAAATGACAATTCAGAAGATACATCTACTGATGAGTTAAGACCACTACAAAGACAGCATCTTATCCATAGGTGACCTAATTAGGAAGAGACTTGAATAAACTAGGCAAAAAGCAGGGTCAAATAGCTTTGAAAGGTCTAGTGTTATGGACCAAGGGATGAGAATGAAAAGATAAAAGGGTTATGGGTGAAACCAAGAACTGTTCCCTCTCCCTTCCCTGGTTATTAGACTTACTCTTCTTGAGAACTGTAGAAGATATTACTTATAAAAATTTTCTGAGAGCTTCACATTCTGACTCAGGCTTAAACTAAGATATACCCAGCATTCAGTGGTGTGTCAGGATATTTGGTGAGCCAACTGGTTTCTGACAGCTCTTAGTTACCTAGGCATCTTAATGGACTACAGTTGTTCAGAGGACGGATGCTTGTAATAGTAACATCGTTTGTATTACTAAGGTATATGTTACTATAATTTCTAGTCATACACATACTATCGTAGTCTTGAAAATTACATTTAGTGAAAATGATATAGTTAGAAAACACTTTTCGTTGAAATATCCCTAGATCTAATCCTAACTTTTCCATTAAATTCTATCTTCTTTCCAAATTCTCCATTATTATTCACTTTTCTCATTATTTCCCTTTCGAGTCATCTGTGTTTTTTTTTTCTTTATTTTTCCTTCTGATTCATTCATTTATACTTCTATGTAATATTTGTGGGCCTAATATATGCTAGGCACTATTTTTGGTGGCAGGGCCTAGATTACAAAGATAATAACACTGTGTGTGGGAACTTAAGAGTTCTAGTAAGGTAAGGTAGACAGACAAAAACAAAGAATTAAAATCTATGAAATCCAGATAAGTGATAAAGAATATTAAACAAAGGCTATGACAGCGGACATAGGGAGGAAAGGAAGATTCAAGACATGTTAAGGAGGCATAATACAGTAAGACTTAGCAGAAGGGGTGGTATTTTCAAGGATGACTTGAGGTTTCTAGATGGGATAACTGCTAGTGAGGGTGTCATTTACCAAGACAGGAAAATAGAAGGAGATACAGATTTTAAGAACAAATATTACAGTTTGAATTTTTTCAGGAGGATTATTCATATTAAGGTATCTTAATATGCAGTTGAAAATATGAGGACAAAGCCTGGGACACAGACATATCAAAATTTTTTAACTTCAGAGTCCCTGAGGGTAAAAAGACCTAATGCTAAAAGAAATTGACATTTTCTCATGAAGAACAGGTTGAGTACAAAGACTAAACATAAGTGCTTGAAGAATACTAATTTTAAGGGGAAGATGGAAGAGAAAGCTGTTGAAAGAAATTGCAAGAGAGGTCAGAGAAATAGTGAAAGAACAAGGAATGGGTATCTCAAATTGAAGACTGCAGATAGTTTTAATCAGGAAGAAAACATCAATAGGATCAAATGCCACAAAATAGGCAAATAAAGTATCCACTAGGATTTTAAAGCACTTACTGTATTGATGCCTAACTCTGTGCTGATCATGATGAAGAATCCTAAGTAAGACAAAAAGCCTTACAATCAAACTGAGGAGCTAACATTCATATTCAATTAATATGTGAATGCCAACCACAAGGGAAGCAATATGTGCTATTATTTTATTTAGTCAGTTAAAAGACAAAGTCAGATGATAAAAAAGAGGTACATATATATATATATACATACATACACAAATGCTTACATCCAGAGCAAAGAAAATTAAGTGAACGGAGATTTCTATTTTATGTTACTTATATCATTTAGGAAGATATTCATGAATGCCTTGAGTTTGAAGTTCTATTGTATAGTAACATAACATTATGGCATATTGGAGGGAATTAGGGAATTAGGATTATTAAATGGAGTGTATTAAGTCTTGAAGGTAAGTGATGAATAAAGTAATTAAAATGTTATTGTGTCTAGCACAGAGTGGCACATATGGTAGGCAGGTGCTCAATGAATATTCATTAGTTAAGCAGAATTCACAGCCAATGAAAATCCCTACTAAAATATATTAAACAAGCATCCTGCATTCCTAGTAAAAGCTGTGATTTCTTGGCAAGTAGAGATGAATCCTTATTTTAGGAACTCTCTCCACTGTTTTCTATCTAAGTCTCTTTTGAAAGTGAAGGTGCCTTAAAATTTCACTGGTAAACAATATTCAAGATTTTATATAACCTGTTCTATTCTGTAATAATTTAAATTAGAAAAGAATTACCAGCTGGACCTTAAAACCCACCATTAAAATGAAGTTTGCTACTTTTAATAGGCACAAGAAGCAAAAAGAAAAAGACAGATACTGACCATAGTTTTGGAGTAGCTCCTCTTTGGTGGAGACAATCAGCGATCGGTCTTTTGCTGATAGAACTATGGCAAGGCACACATAATGCTGCTCAGAAGAATTCGCTCGGCGAACAATAGTAAGAAGTCTGACAGGGTGGTTATTTGGAGGAGAACTGAAATGTTCAATGCAAAACCAGCTGGAGTAGCTTAAGCCAGATGGAGGAGGGAAGAATCTTTCACCTAAAGTGAAAATAGAAAAATAACAATGAAAGAGTTTGTACTGTAAAAAAAAAAAAAGAATCTCATAAGCAGAGAAGGTAATATTTACCGGAACCAATGCCACTGACCACGGCCCCATCGGTAAGACCTGTTGTGACGGCATTGTTTGTAGGGGCATTATGAGGGGCCAAACTGGGTAGGAACAGGCAGCTATTAAAGAAAAGAAAACGTACATGTTAGAGAGCAACTGTTTTCTTCTCTTATTACTATGTACTTACCACAGTGAAATAAACTACCATTATTTAAGGGTAACCAGAGATAAGAGATCATGGAATAAGTCTGGATGCCTAACAAAGTCCTTCCCTTCTTTCAATTGTGTGAGAATACCAAAAGATGTATTTAAAAAAATCTCCATTTTTAAAAATTTAAATTAAAAAAAATCATACTATAATTTGCACGTGGTAAAATGCACCAAAGTATAACCTTGTTCAAGACATTGGAAATTTTTCATCACCACAGAAAAATTCCCCTGTGCCCCTTTCTAGTGAGTCACTCTCCTCTGTTACACTGTCCTGATTAGTTTTGCCCAGTCCCAAATATGTTTTAATTCATTGTTCGATACTAACCCACGACAATGTTCTTAAAATACAATTTATAGTTTTAGATCAATGTAGAAGAATCCCACAAACAACCAGTATAGACATAGGCTTTTTCTCTTAGCATTTATGTCCATTTTGAGGCTGACAGACTTTATAAATATACTCTTCTAGATTCACTATAGATTCTTTTTTTTAAATGATTAATATACTTTATTATAGAACTTTTTTAACTTATTTTTTATAAGCAGAGGAGAATCTCTCTCTCTTTTTGTTTTTGGCCATGTGGCTTATGGGATCTTAGTTCCCCAACCACAGATTGAACCTGGGCGAAGGCAGTGAAAGCCAGGAATCTTAACCACTAGGCCACCAGGGAACTCCCTAGATTCTTTATTTGTTACTTCTGTTATTAAAGTTTTTTCTGCCACTTCAAAGTATTTATTCATTTAATGTGATGGTAACTGAATACTTATAATGTATAAAATACTAATACTTATAATGTATAAGATACTAAGTTAAGTAATTTGAGAGAAAAAAGGACAAAACTTAGCCAAAGAGCTTTTAATCTAATTTTAATTTGCATATTATCTGTAACTTATTGCACTAAATCAGAGGTTGACAAACATTTTCTAGAGCGGGCCAGAGCATAAATATTTTATGCTTTGCAGACCAGATAGCCTCCATCATGACTTTGCAGTCTAGCATGAAAGCAGCCATAGATAATACATATACATAAATTAATGTGGCTATGTTACCATGAAACTTTATTTACAAAAAAAGAAAAAAAGAAAATTTACAAAAACAGATTTGGACCGTGCACCTTAGATTGCTGACTCCTATACCATATCAACTTATTTAGCATAATAAATAATTAAAAACAATTAAATCCACAAATCTTAACATGCTCAAGGAACTCAATCATTTGAAAATATATAGCATATACTAAATTTTAATCAAGTAGATTTAAAACCAAAGATCTATTTCTCAAAGGCAAGACTGAGGCATGAAATACAGTAGCTTGGCTACCTGGCAAACTTCTTACCCAAACCCTTCAAGGGATGTGTCAAATTCAACAAAAGTCGGAGTAACTGATGACCCATGAAGTCTGATGTCATGTGGGGTTGTCATGGAGACCAGGCACTTCACCCTGGTCAGGGGTACAGTACTTCCTTCTGCAGATTTCACTAGGCTCTTGCTTATGCGGTAATGGTTATCTTCATGTAAGCTGAAGACATTATCAGAACCCAGGCCTTCCATAGATGTGATCATACTACCTGTAAGTCAAAGAAAAGCTCTTGGGAAAAATATCATATAGATTTCTAAAATAGTGACTTTAACAAGGCTGATTAATTTTAAATACTACTCTTCAGTTTCAATATATACAGTAATTTTATTTTTAAACTCCAAAGCTATTATCCAGTTTTAATGTACTTTATGTTCACTTAAAAACTTACATAGCATACGTTTTTACTTTATATTTATTACTAAAGTAACAAACACATTGCAGAAATGTTGGAAACTACAGAGTGCAAGTAAAGATCAGATAGAAAAAGAATAAAAATCACCAATGACCCCTATCCAAGCCACTGCTACAGTAAAATTTAATTATAAGCTACACTTAATGATGTTTATAAAAACCAGACTATACTTTCATTTTACAAAGTAATTTATTATTTCTCTTTGAGAAGAAAACAAAATATTTGAGAAGTATTATCATGGAAAGAAACAGGTCATCTTTCTTATTAAAAAAAATCGGAGCTAAATAGCAGAAACTTGCTTCTCCCATTTTCTCCCCATTTTTAATTCTTCCCTTGTAGCTATTAAAATTAGACAAGTGATCACAAAAATACTTGAATTTAAAAATTCCTATATGCATGCAAATGGTAATGATTTTAAGAACAAAAAAATAAAATTTAAGCAAGCTGTTCTATTCTTTCAGGAATACGTTATAAATATAATGGAGAAAATATTCCCTCTCAAGATAAACCACATGAATTTAATTATTTCCCTCTTAAGTGTGCTAAGCAGTCAGGCAACCATAAAAATATTTCAATATTCTTAGAGAAAGGAACTATTTTTTGTCAATTCTCAGGAACTGTGTAAAGTACAAAAACAACAACAACAACAAAAATATATACATGCAGGGGATGTGTATTAATTGATAAGAAAAACTGAAATACTGTTTTCCAATAAAACTGTGTTGGAACTCAAAAGATCTTAGTGTTTCCAAAACACAGTATTCACTAATCACTGACAATAAATTGTAGGAGGAAATAGTAAGGTTGAAATAATGGTTGAAGGTTGTTTAATCTCTTTGATTCTCACCTGAAAAAAAAAAAAGGTTGAACTAAATGATTACTATATGCTTGAAGAACAGGCATTCTACTCTTCTAGGTTCCATTCTTTCCTGCTTCACTAGTAATGGTTATTTCAATCCATTAACACAGATGCCTTAACTATGGCTAACAACAAGACAAAATAAATTGTAAAGTTAAAACCCACCAAACTATAGAATTAACACTGGGAGGAAATCCAGGGCATCTGAGCTCTCTATTGAGAATACTCTTTCCCCACGGCTCTTGAGTGGATGGAATCTGGTGCTCCTCCATGGTCTATGCCGGATGGGTAGACAGTACCTACATTCTAACACCCCCCTCTCCATCATCCTTGCATCAGACTAATGCAAAAATTTCTCTTCCTTGGAGGTTCTGCATCAGCAATCCTATCACACACCTCTCTATGAAACTGCCATCTACTATTGCTGGCATTTCATTCTCACCTCTTCCCTGTACTAATTCTTGCCAGTGCACTGGGGGATCTCAAGGTCCACATGAACAACCTATCTAACACCTCCCTTCTATGATCACCTTTCCTCCAACGAGCTTTACCTCTACTTTACTCCAGAGCCAAATTCTGGGCACAGTCCTTTTCTCTGCTTGTCTCACCGCTCCAATTTTGATTGCCATTACCCGACCTCATTCCTCAGTCCACCCATTCTTTTTCTCTCACTACATTTGCTTTTTAGCCTAGCCATTCTTCTCCAGCCCAGTGATCGATACCTTTTCTCCCAGCCTATCACTAGCTGCTTGACTTTACTTCTTCCCCCATCTATCCTATACTTCTTGGTGTTTCTCTTCGACCACTTTTATTAGTATTTTAAATGTCCTGTCCTCCATGTCCTCCTGCACCAGCTGTCCTGCAAAGCCACAGCCTGTGAATAGCCCAGTCAACCACTCTAGTTCAGGCAGCAAAGGCTAATTGAGAAAGGTAAAGAAATTACGGATCTTCTGAGAAAGAGGTATTCCCCCTTCCAAGCCAAGGGTTATCCTGCACATAGGTCTCACCTCCTCTGGATCTTGCTTGTATCACTGATTCCTTTGCCACCCCTATCTGCCCGCTTCTCCAGTCAAACAATGAGATCTTAGTTTTTCTAGTTAAATAACAACAAACAAAAAACAACAACAGCAAACACTTCCCTTTCTTTTCTTTTACAGTCAAACTTCTTGAAATAATTTTCTTCCCCTACATGATTTTCATTTATAAGATAAACCAAAAAAAGGGAACTTCAAAGGTCAACTTACTTCTCATCTCTGGCTCATAACTCAGTGAACTTGGTTTGTGGACCCTATATTGTTTTAGCAGTTTTTTGTCCCAGGCACCACAATTTAATGGACTTGCCAAACGTAAAAACTCCCTAAAGAAGAGACAAAGCAAAGTTATTCCTTGATTGGGAACATCGTGTAATTCATAAACTAAACACACAAAAAATGTGACTTAATGAATTATCACAGACTAATTAAAAATACTAAAGCAATCTGAACAGTTATTATAATATACAATGCTAATTTTATGTTTCAATTCACCAAGCAGTGAAAAGAGCACCAAGTATTGTGAAAAGTTACAAAGGAAACCTGAGGAGCACGCTCTCCTGGAATGTGACGGGCAGAAATACAGTGAACTGTCAGGGGTGACAAAGACAGAAGCCCTTTATATGCAGTCATTTACAGCATCATGTAAAGGGAAAAAATTAAAAAAAGAATACTTCTCTGACGTTCCAATTCCCTACAGCAGAAAAAACAAATATTTAAAGGTCAGGTACCCTTTGCCAGTTTTTCACATAGAGTGTGATACACAATTAGCTCATAATCTATGGCTTGTCAGCAAATAGGTGCCTGTACCATCAGGTGACCTTTGCATTCACCTAATTCATGCACTGTGAAAACTGAGCATGTCCCAATGGTTGGCTTCCTCTGTTTATCTAGGTAGGTAGTACAAGTTATTTAGTAAAATACAAGTATTAGGTATGAGATAGTCTCTTTTTCTCATTCAGCCTCTCTACTTTTAAAGTAGCAGATCATCAAAAAGGATCATGGGAAAATCTCCATGCTGTTTTCAAAACTTTAGGTCTCTGAATATATTCATAATGTGACAAAGTGAGTAGAGACTGTCTCATTCATCTTGGTATTACTAAGGCCTGGCACACTGCCCTGTACAATACTGTTTAACAAATGTTAACCACAGAGGTTTTTCTTAGCTTGGGGTCAGTTAAAAAATATAAATTACAAATAGAGTCCAATCATTTTTAAGAAAGTTCCAAAAGTTTTATGAAAAAGGAGTACTTTAACAGCAGAAAAGAATTATTTTATTTATTTAAAAATATATATATATATTTATTTATTTACACTGGGCCTTAGTTGCAGTAGGCGGGCCCCTTAGTTGCGGCTGAAAGTGACAAGATACGTGAGAGTATTTTTTTAAGGAGGGACAAGATGATTTAAACATTAAATCTGTTTGGCTAGGTAATTTCAAGGAAAGTATTTTTTTTTTAATGTTGTTTTATCCCTAAAACACAGAGCACTGTTTCTCTTATATTAAAAAAGGTTATTCAAATATACCTATTTCTCGAATGGCTAAACTGTGCAAGGTATATCCACACCATGGAATACAACTCAGCAATAGAAAGAAACAAACTCTTGATACATAACAATCTAGATGCATCTCAAAGGCACTACAACAAGTGAAAAAAGCTAATCACAAAAGGTCATACACTGTATGATTCAATTCACATAACATTTTCAAAGTGACAAAATTATGGAGATGGAGAACAGAGTGGTTTCTAGGGGTTAGAGATGGTGGGGGTTAGGGAAGCAGATATGATAATAAAGAGGGAGCACTGGGGAGATCTTTGTGACATCTTAATTGTGTGATGGTTACATCAATCTGACACAAGTGATCAATAATGGGGGAACTGTAGCATACATGGATACATCGTACCAATGTCCGTTTCTTGGTTTTGATACTGTACTGTAGTTACATAAGATGTAACCACTGGTGTAAACTGGATGATGGGGACACAGAATCTCTCTGATCTACCTTTACAACTTCCTCTGAATCTCTAATTATTTTAAAATTTAAAAAGTGTTTCTTAAAAGAGTTCGTACACATAAAATGTTCTTATCTATAAAGTAGATGCAAGTCATACAAATATAACATGACTTCATTTTTAAAGGGAAGTGAGAGTTTGCTGGATTCAAGCAGAAGAAATGACCAATGGACAAAAACATCCTGTTTACTAATAACTAGATTTATCTGTTTCTAAGCGCGATATTTTGGGCATTTTGCCCATTTTTGTGGTGCTTTGGTTTTGCCCACAGATAACTGAATATATGTTTATTAAAGCAAGAACTCTTTGACTATCAAGACTCTAGAAACGGCCATTACTAATGGTGGCTTATTTGAATGTGAAGAAGAGAACACACTGACCTCAGCACCATGGGCTCCAGAGCCTGAGAGGCTAATCGTTCAAACATCCGCTGGAGGGGCGGGTGCAGCGAGTGGTCCTCATCAGCCAGTGCAGCACTGCACCGCTGCAGCAGTCGCGCATGGAGACCAGCTTCACACATGACTTGCTGGTTTCTTTCTGTGTGCACCAGTGATTGTAAAATATTTGCCACGGCCAGTTGAAGGTCCAAAGCATGCTGGAGTTAACAAAGAAATTCATGCCACCGGGGCATTCTTAATAAGACAGGTGATAGTTCTCTCCTTTTAAGAGTTGAAGCACACCTTTTAATATGAGGTCCCTACATGCTTCAGATTACATTCAGATGAATTAAGTAGCTGACTTAGAGGGACACAGCAACTCCAGAACAGGGCTAGGGAAATATTTCTGGTCTTCATTCTGCTAGAAGCATACCTAGCTCGACTCCATTTTCTTTCAAGTCTTTCGTATTACATGACTATACATAACTAATAATATTTTTTTTTATAGAAATAGTGGGTATAAAGTAAATATTTTTCACGGTAAGTAAATAACCAGTTTAAAGAATGACCTATTGTTAACATTTGTGACACTTTAGGCCTTCGAAACCATACAACATTTTAAACAAAACTAGTCACCCAAACTCCTGAGTGTTACAAATGAAAATACATAAGTAGCCTGAAAATGGTAACTTCATTTTTCTTCCTGTATTATTTATTAACAATTTCCACTGCTGAGCAGGATTTACAAGGAGAAAGAGAATTATTTTAGTACCAGAAGTAACCGCATTTTAACAAATGAGTTGTATCTACTACTCATTAGGAAAGTTAAGACTCAAACACGATAATCCTGTTTTTTTCCTTTACCTACTTCAGTATGTGACATAGAAAGGTTCCATGTCACCTTCTTGGTCCCACTCCCTTGCTCATGCAGTCACACCTTCCACTCATTAAAGATGGGAAGGAACCAATCTATCCAAGCTTACTTCTGGCTGTGTCACTGACCCAACAGAGGCCAGGAGGTCCAGCATAGAAAGCATGGCTCCAGGATGGATGATGACAGCATCAGAACTCTGGAGAGATGAAGTTGCCACATGTAGTTTCAGGTCAGCAACATTTTTAGGAGGGTAGACGGGGGGAGTTGAAACAGAATGATATGCATGCCTATGAAAAGAAAGAAGGGTAATTGGGTATTTAATTTCAATCACATTCTCTGTTCATTTGCTTCATCTTCTACTACCTTTCTCCACTGAGTAAACAAAAGCCTTATAATTAAGGGTTGGGTTACAAAACACCTTAACATTGGGAAATTAAAAAACAATATATTATCAATTCTTGAGTCACATACAGACAACTTATCAAGTCTTTTAGGCTCTTATATGTTTTTACCACTTACTATTTGGATTGTTTCATTAAAGAATGGCACATGATAACTAGTTAACATTACTCTATGGTGTATTTGAAAGTTGCTAAAAGAGTAGATCCTAAAAGTTCTCATGACAAGGAAAAAACCATTTCTTCCTTGAATCTATGTAAGATGATAGATGTTAAGTAAACCTACTGTGGTAATCATTTTGCAACACATGTAAGCCAAGTCATTACGATGTACACCTTAAACGTTATACAGCGCAGTATATCAATTATATCTCAGTAAAACCGAAAAAAAGAAAAACAAAAAGAATAACATACATGACAGAAGATATAAAGAATAGGTGAAATTACAGTGAGTCAAAGCTCTAAGAAAGATGATAGTTCTGATAATTTGTGATGAGCGTACAAGTTATATTAAGTGCCTCAGTGAGAGTGTTTTCTTTGAAATTTCCTATGTGTTTTTAACCTTTCCTTAAACCATGGGTAATATAATCAAGAACAAACAAGATCAAAGCGGCCTATGCTGTAACTGGTTCAACTGAGTCAGAGTTGGCTCAGAATCCTGGCCACGTGTCAATAAATGTATTAAGAATCAAGGAGTTCTCCTTTAGCTTATTTGGAACAACATTCACGCTCTTTTGCATTATCCTCCCTACCACTGAGAATATTCACAATTTTTAAAAACTTGGGATATTTTACGTAACAAGCTTCCATGAGTTAGAAAGCCTAGCCATGCCCTGAATGCACAACATTTCTTCTCGTCAATGATCTCCACCGTCTATTGCATACTCTTCTTCTGCAATTCATGAGTTTTGCACATTTTGTATCTTGGCACAAGGAAACAGATGCTTGTGGCTTCAGCCTATGGGAGCTCTTTGTTCCAATGAATTGGTTTCAGCATAATTTGTCTAATGCTGAGCTCTGTCACTGAGAGCAGCACAGTTTCAGCTCTCTGGCACAAGAGCAGCTTGGGAAACAGATGCTTTAAGTCACTGATTTAGTAGCAAAGAATTGGCACTGCCATTTTTTTTTTTTTTTTTTTTTTTAAGTACCATTCTCTTTTTAACAGAGATTCTAGGAAAGTACTCAGCTTCACTTAAAAAAAAGAAAAAAAACACATGTGCTCTACTGTTTAAAGTCAGCATATCCTCCACCTACTCATTTTTTTCACTCCCTGGTTTTTTTTTTTCTGTTTTTGTTCAGAAAGATTTAATTTCTAAATATTACTAGAATAGTTTTCTAACTGTTTATTAACAACAGGTATCCTCCTCCCATGTTTCTCCCTTTATTCTTTAAAATATTTTGACCTAACTAGAAAAACAAAAAGATTCCTAATTCCTCTATTGTGTAATAGGAACTCCAAACCATTAAGAAATTTCATAAAAATTGTTTTCATTACACATAAAAACTAACGCAATTTTGAGAAAAAACATCAATTCTAATTGTATATTCTAGTTACAGGCCTTCTGAAATTATTTCTTAGTTGCCTGATTTAATATAAATTTGAACTTAAATTATTGATATGTATAGCTAGGAAGAAGTCCTTTATGTCTTTGGAAACTGAACTCTACTAATATGTAACTATTATAGTAGTAAACTTTTAAATCTTATATAGAAAAATATTCTAATGTAGGAATTACATTATTCTTCTCAAACTAGAAAAATACTGCAAGCATCGTAGAAATCTAAAACATGGTATTTATTAAGTAAAATTAGGTTGATTTTAACAGCCATTATATAACATTAACTCTTACTAAGTCACTTAGGTATTACCACAGGTATTACCACTTTTTACATTTAGAGACTGTGGTAAGCTTATTAAATTGGTAGCTACCAACCAAGACCTAATCATTTGTAAAGATAGGATAAAATGACATTGCAAAATTTAGTTAATTTTTATGTTGCAGTTACTTTTAAAGCTTAAAGAAATTGCTACTTAATATTTCAATCTAACTTCTTATATATACTTATCTACCTCTTTTGGGAATATATACTTAAATATTTAAATTCTGAATTTGCTTTGCCTTAATTATCAAGTGTGTATAGGCACTAAGTAATGGACCCCATGTTCGAACGATAACTAGTACTCGCCACGTTTTTTGCTATTGCAGATATATTCTGAGAGTCTTGGTTACTATTTTGTATTTTGTTTTCACCTCCTCTAACTGTGACTGAATATTGTTCAGCATAATTCTGTTCCATTATTCCTTCTGAATAATGAAAAAAAATTACGAGTTTTAGTTTTCCAAAATAAGGTTTCCTAGTTCTTTTTCCTCCAATTCTTCTAATAGAGAAGAATCTCCAAGATTTTACTTGCCAGACAAGTATCACAAGTTGAAATTTCCTTAGTACCTTAATCTCCACAAGCCATAAAACTAACACAATGTTGGGTTTTTCCTTTTGCAAACAAAACAAAACAAAACATGTTTTGCCACAAGAAAAAAGATGCCCATAAGCTGATGTAATTTGAGATGTTCTTGAGATATTCTAACTTCAAAAATTACTATACTGTGAAGTAAAAAAAGTTTTCTTTATTAGCTTATGATTCTTATCACTGAGCAAAATGTATGTAACCTGACCAGAATGGCAAGCTGAAAATGTCAACACTGATCTTATTATTAGCAGGAACAGCACTGGGAGCTTCCTTGGGGTAACATCAACTTGTAAGCCTCATTAGAATTCCCATGGGTAAGATACACTCAACTACAACTGCTGATTCAGTGACAGTTTCCCCTTAGGTCAAAGACAGGACATCCTTACATGTAGCTGTGTTGCAAAAGATGAAAAAATGTTTTTGATCGAAGGCCTTAAATAACTATGATATGGAATAAAATGCTGTTTTCCCTCTGTCAAACTACTATTTAAATAAATAGTAGGTTCTGATAGATTTTTAAATATTTGTCCCCTTAATCTGTAGATCCCTATTGAAAGTGTTCTGTAATTTTTGGTTAATACTTAATGAATTTAAACACAGCAATTTTTGAGCCTTTACCATGTATGATAGAATCATAAATATGATTTTTTTAATGATTAAAATTATTTAGTAATTGAAACTATTTTTCTAACATCCAGTAGTTCTCTGGGATAGTAAGCACACATGAATCTTCCAACACAAAGTATACCTTTTACCTTATTCATTTTAGCAACAGAAAAATACACTAGGTCAACTCAAATTGATTTCATAATATCTTGAATCAAGAACTGCTCTTACAAAAACAAAAAAGAAATAGTAGTTTTTAAAAACAAATACATTGAACAATACTAAATTCATTTAACTATGCCATGATTTACTAGAAGAAAATGAGCTGTAAGCCCCAGTGTAAATTTAAAAGAAAAAGGAAAATATAAGCCTATATACCTAATGAATATTACTCTTAAAATATATTGAAATACCAAATTTATAACAAATACTTCAAATTTAGTACTAAATTAACCACAACTGTGTTCAAGTTTCAAAATCTGAACAACAGAAATAAAATTAAACAACAACATAGCAGAACCTCAGGGTTCATTTTTAAAAAGCCACAGCGGAAGAGAATTAATACAAGACTTAAGGACTTGCACTTGCTTATGAGGAAAACAGGGGCAGGAAGAGTATTTGGTGCCAAGTGCACAGACTATGATCCTTTTAAGTACAGGTCGCAAATGGAATCTCAAATGGATCTTAATTGTACTCTTGTCAATCAACTGCTGGTTCTTTATAGTCATAAGCTTTATATATGAGGTAGACTACATCAGTTTAGAAAGAGATTTACACACAACTGATGAAAACAGGAGCTAGGGGAGATTTTTTTTATTCGCTTTTTCAAAGGTTAGCCTGCTGAGTCTTCATAACAGCATCATATTTCAACTGGTTGAACCCGATTGAGAAAATACACATTTCCTCAGCCAGTGCTGGGATGTTCATTTTGAAGTAATACTAAAAACCAAAGAATGATCCCAAGCACATTTAAAGTGAAAAGAAAAAGGAGAAAAGTATTCTAGTTAAAGAGTAGAGAGGCATTACATCCTCATTTCTATATTAATTTTAATAAAATACATGCTGGCTCTAAAATGCATATTTTAGTCCAAATAATAGGGTTGGATGACAAAAGTCTACATGTCCTTCATATCTTCATAGCATCAACACATTTTACTCTCATAAATATACTCAGCAGAAGTTGACAGTTTTGAAAGCAAAAACAAAGATATCAAATAGAAAGAAAATAATTAACGTTACAAAGCACAAAATCCACATTAACATATAATTGAGCACAGAAGAAAAAAAACCCATACAAGTAAAGACTGACTTCGGTTATTAGATCAGTACCTTTTCCTGGACAAAGCTGGTGTACCCCAAGGAGAGGGGAGAGAAGACTCACTTGTCAGGCAAGGAGGGATCTGCTCTGCACGACTACAGACGACAAAACAGGGCAGTTTAGAAAGGTCAGAACAGGACACCGGGTTGGCAGTTGGTTAGTTTCACAAGAAATACCAGTAAAAGTTTAATAGGGAACATCCTCCCTACTCAGCGGGAACAAGGAACAAGACTACAACACATGCACTGAGGGAAACAGAAAAGCATGCTTAGGGCAGATGCTTATTCATTCATGTTAACACGTAACATATTTGTTAAACAGAGTGCTATAGGCCTTGTTTTTTGAGGAAGCAAACTAAAAATAAGGTACACTAACCAGGATAAGTTAGAAAACAAGGGAAAAGAGGTTGAATCTAAATACACAAATTTTAATTTTAAAAAACATCTTATTCCCTCAACACTACACTCTCCCATGGTTTCTATAAGTTAACGATATATATGCATTTTTATTTTCAAGGCAGGGAAAATTTGAAAACCTTTTTTACATTACCTGTGTTTTCTATCTAAATACTAAGGCCAAAGAAATATTAAGAAACAAGAAACATCTCAGTAGGCATTTCAAAGTAGATAATTTCACAGTTAAGGATATAAAAGCTTTTAGCTCTACCCAATAGAGTTACTTGCTTTATTTATGGGGCCATTATAGAAACAATTCACTTGTTTTATGAAGTAAAACTATGGTGATGGTTAAAAGTGATAATGCTTGGGGCAAATTAGCAGCACGATCAGCATGATCACTCTCACATTATTTTCAAAGTGAGAGCTTAATTGAAAACACACTTTAAGAACTGAAAATAAGTGATTTAGGTAAAGCAGACTTACGATCTCAGAACCCTGGGTTTTCCACATCATAGATTTTATCACGATATGTTATCGTTTATTTATGTGTTTGTATTTAAGGTAAAGGATGGATATAACCAAAGTAGCCTTGTGCTGAGTTGCACCCTCAACGCCTAGCACGATGACTTGGCATGCGATAGGTGTTTGTTAAGTACTTGTTTAATGAAGGAATGAGTAAATTAATCTGATGGACTCTTGAACTGTCAATGTCTCCCAGGGAGATAAATCATTTTTTGAGGATTATAAAATGTTAGGAATGATTATGAATGTTGAGACTATATCATCTGTCTGAAAATACATGTAATCATAACTATGTTCTATTGATAACTAATATCAATAAGTCTGGATGTACCTAATGTTCTTGAGAATAAAGAGGAAAGAGAAAACATAGGAAACACCCCCATGAAAAGTAAACTTCAGGGACTTCCCTGGTGGCGCAGTGGTTAAGAATCTGCCTGCCAATGCAGGGGACATGAGTTTGATCCCTGGTCTGGGAAGATCCCATATGCTGTGGAACAACTAAGCCCATGCGCCACAACTAATGAGCCTGTGCTCTAGAGCCCGCGCACCCTAGAGTCCGCGTGCCGCAACTACTGAGCCTGCGTGCTGCAACTACTGAAGCCGTGTGCCTAGGGCCGGTGCTTCACAAGATGAGAAGCCCACGCACCACAACGAAGAGTAGCCCCCGCTCGCCGCAACTAGAGAAAGTCCACGCGTAGCAACTGAGACCCAACATGGGGGAAAAAAAAAGAAAAGTAAACTTCATTGAAACTGTTCTGCTAAGTGCATTGACAGCTTAACTCTAACCTGGTTTTACAAATAACACACAGATGTCCATGCTGAAAAGCTTAACATCAGAGCAATAGTAATATTCACAAATAAAGTGGTAAGTAAATGAGAGAGAAGATTCATTTGTTTTCATTTTCTTTCAGGTTAAATTATAATTTAAGCCTTAATGTTGAAGTCATACATAGTATACCCTTTAATTCAGAGCACAGAGCAGAGCCATACCTGTCAAAAGAATCTGTGGCTACTTTGTAGAGATAAATAAAGAGTTTACTGCAGTGCCGTAGAGTGGGTGACACTGAATCCATCAAGATTACGTCTTCCTCTAAAAGTCTTTGAAATGGCTGTGTATTTGAGGGGAAGACATTCATGGGGCTTATTTTTCTTAGGTCTGAGAAACAGCCAAGAAATCGAACGGCATCTGCCAACTTCTCATACTGAATCTCTGTTTTGAAGAAATGAGAGTTGGCCGGCTCATAGCGCATTGCTGCAGTCAATGTGCAGAACACAGTGTGGAGAAGTTCAAACACTTGATTCTGGTTCACTTTCTCCCAGCCATTCTTGGGTGGTGAGCTCAAAGATCTTTCCATAGCAACAAGCAAGGACGTAATGTACACAAATCCTCCAACTTTCCTAAAAACTGTTCTTGAACGATGGCTTTCTCGAAGGACTGACAGGAGGGCCTACAGGGGACAAAGAAACAACACAAACAAAAACAAACTTATCATTCAAATTAAAGAAAAATAACCGTACATGAATGTCAAAGGGGAATGCCATTCTGTGAACATCTGATATGAGTATTTTTGTCATTTACCGAATAAGCAGTCTTATGAAGCATGCCAAATATTTTGCTAATTAAAAAGTGCCATATTAAAAGCAGAAGATCATTTTAGAAAACACTATCGCATATTGCTTTTGACAGAATAATGGATATATCCAAATCCTGGCTGAAAAGCTTTCCCTATATATTTGATGAATAATGACATCAATGAATTCAGTGATTTTTACAAAGTAATTTTATTAAATAAGTAAAATACATATTCGAGTATAATTTTACACAATCATGAAAACTTACAACTGTGTGTATACAAAATGATTTATTCTAGAAAGGATTAGAGAGACGATCAGGGAAGCCAAGGGCTGAAGTATTCCGATTCATGTAAAATGACCATATCCCGATGCTTTGGAAAGAGCAGTCACTTCAGAGGAGTTATTAGACATTCTCTCTTGCAAAGTGAACTGTGGCTTGAGGGCTGAAAGCATGCTCTTTCCCAGAATAGCTCTTAAGGTCAAACAGGTAAAACAATCTTTTATAACTATCAGTTATCTTCTGAACTGTCATACTTTTAACATAGTTTATTATTAAAAATAACACATTATAAAATTACTTAACATTTTATGGGGCACTTACTATGTATTAGGTACTTCTTTAAGTGCTTTAATACATTAGCTTATTTAATTCTCTCAATAATCCTATGCATTGGACACTATTATTATCCGCACTTTAGAGATGAAAAATTGAGGCCCCACGTGGTTAAATAATTTGCCAAAGGCTTATACAATGGCAAAGATAGGATTTAAACCCAGGCAGTCTGATTCCCCTATTCATGCACTTAACCATGAAGCTATACTGCCCCAAAGAACAATTCGAAATCTGTTTGCAGATACACAGGCTCTTTTTCCCTGTTTCAGCAACTGAAACACCATGAGAACCTAATTTTGCTTAAGACACAATTTACAATCTTCCCAGTCATTACATTTGAAAAGGCCATTTTATTAAAATATCTCATACATTTCTAATAGTATTTGCAAAAGGGAAAAGCTAAATATTAATATATATAATTATCTTTTTCAAATATACTATTGATACTTTAGAAATTATGAGATTCCACTGTACATACCTATACCTTATTATTTTAAAAGACAGAAAATGTACAATCTGTGTATGTAAATAAAATTTAGAAATACAGTGTATTCCTTCCATTATTCTGCAAGCAGTAAGTTTCCATTTTGTTTCCGTATCTTCTCAAATTTAATAAACTGTACTTGTAATATCAACTCCTATTTACAACATGACTTCATAACTTTTTGTTATTTTTAAGCATCTTATAACTTAGCCTGAAGGTTAAATGCAAGGGCTAGAGTTAGAACGCTTGGGTGGAAATTTTGACCCCAACATTAAAAAGCATTTCACTACGGTCAGTTACTTAACCTTTCTGTGCCAGAGTTTCCTCTTATGTAAAATCTAGACAATAATAAGAACTTACTTTACAGGAAATACATGTAAAACCCTTAGCAAAGTGCCTGGCATAAAAACCCATAACCATCATCATCTTCAAAAACACACTGGGGAAAAACTGGACATGTATTATTTTATATATGAGGAAGCACGAGTTAAGAGTCAAAGTAATATGTACAAAATCGTATCGCTGGTCAGAATTATGATAGGGGTCAGAAAAACAGTGCTTAATAATCCTTAGTCCAAAAGTACTCTATGTTGTGTGCTTCTGGATAAGTTCACCTCCTACTGCCTCAAAACTGGTTACTCTGTTGGCACTGTGACATTATCACAGCATAATCTCAGTATCTGAAAATTTCAAATACCATGAATAACTTAATATCCTGCTTAAATCAATAATTAATGATAATGTAGCAAATGCCAAAGCTACAAGGAGATGTAGATGCTAGGTGGTTAATTAGGCAAAACCATCAGCTACATATTAACTCCATTTGCATAAATCTAATGCTTACAATTCAAATTTGTACATTGGCAGAATTATAAAATACTACATATTACAAATTAAACTACATAGGTCTGTGGTTGTCTCAACTGAATGGAGACCGTGAGAAGCAATTCTGAATGAAGCAAAAATGGAAACTGAAACTGGAATCCCAAATCCTCCTCGCTGCCTTCCAACACTACTTCATGCCCTCAAAGCAGTGGAATGCTGGAGCCAGCTCATACCGGTCATGAGAGCCAACAGTTTTATTTTTGGAATTCTGCATACCAGTTGTTAAAAACATAACCATAATTAAAAATTAAGTTCTATAAATTTAAAACTAAATTAATTATTTTAAAAACAAAAGTAATAAATACTCAAAACTCTGTACTTCTTAGTTATTTTCTATATTTTATTATTATTTGTGGCCTTGAGATATTATACAATGGGGAACTACTGTACACCTCTTCCCAAGCCACATTCAGTAACACATTAGTTGCCTGAAACAGGTCACAGTGGGAGTACTGACACCATGGAAATCAGTAAATGCAGCAATATCAGGACCTGCTCCTGTCTTCCTCCTGTCTCAGAGTCAGTTATCACCATTTATCAGAACAGCACTGTTTTAAAATTACAGGTCAGTTAATCGCCTCTTGTTGGCTTTATCTACCAATATTTTACAAATCCAATTACAAAGGTACCAAGAAAGGAGGAAAATGTATGTTTAAAAAGTTGGCAACCTTAACAACTTTTGAAGGCGCTTGTTTTTACCCCAACAATCCCCTCAAATATACAAATGTTCCTCAATATTGATATGCATGTAGATGTCTTCCTTGTCTAAGAGATAAATTGTGGTCAGATTATTCTTGCTTTTAAGTTAAAATGCACACTCAAAATTGTCATTATGGGAATTCCCTGGCGGTCCAGTGGTTAGGACTCCGCGCTTTCACTGCCAGGGCCTGGGTTCAATCCTTGGTCGGGGAACTAAGATCCCACAAGCCATGCAGCCAGGCCAAAAAAAAAAAAAAAAAATGTCATTATACTCAAAACAGGATGAAACATACAACAGCATAAAGAAAAACACACAAATTTCTCATTATTGATGAGAAATTAACTGAATAAAGCAAAAGTTTAATAAAAGAAATACATGATTCTAGAAGGGAGCTATACTTCCTGTCATGTCTGTGGCAGGAACAGGGTGAGGGTCTCAGGAGAGAGAGTCAGAGGGAAAAGAGACAGCTGTCGTCCCCAGGGCCCTTGGAGGCCAGGTTAGAGACAGTGGCCTTTCTTCAGTTATTATTTTGACATAATTTTAGACTTGAAGAAAAATTGCAAGAATAGTTCATAATAGTTTTAAGTCATTTAAAAACAGCCACAGATTGTAGTAGCAAAAATCATACCAACACACTTATCAAACTTACTCTTAGGATGTCAGTCTTCAGCTGCAGTTCTGTTGGTGGGGCTGAGTGCATCAACCCCAGGAGCGTGCCCATGTCATCATCCCCATTTGGAGAAAGCACCAACTGCTGGATCATCGTCAGGGCATGCTGCCGACATTGCGGGTACCTTACTATATTATGCGCACATCTTGCGCCTCCAAATTCTCGAAAAATTCCTTGGAGGAAGGAGAAAAAAGAACAATATGGGCTAACTTAAAACATTCTAAGCCGAATGAATTAAAACCTGATCTTTTTGTAGACAGAGTAACTCAAAAGAATGCACATAAAACCCACCCAGCTATTTCACTTTTTAAATTACAATAGAAAAATCTCCTTTTAAATTTACAATTACAATACAATACAAAACTGTGGGTTGTCAGCAAAGGCATATACAAATTTTCTGTAGATTTCCTTTATGCAAGAATGCCCTGGGGCTTCCCTGGTAGTGCAGTGGTTAAGAATCTGCAACTACGCCCACGCGCCACAGCTACTGAAGCCCGTGTGCCTAGAGCCTGTGCTCTGCAACAAGATAAGCCCACACACCTCAACGAAGAGTAGCCCCTGCTCACTGCAACCAGAGAAAAGCCAGAGCGCAGCAACGAAGACCCAACGCAGCCAAAAATAAAATAAATAAATTTGGAAAAAAAAAAAAGGAGAGAGAGGGAGGAACTGTAAAAAAAAAAAAAAAAGAAAAGAAAAGAAAAAAAAGCATGTCCTGGTATGGTCAACATGTCCAACTTCTCCAAATCTAGACTATTCGGAAATTTCATAGGTAGATACCAAAGAGGCCAATATTTTTATGTAGAGGCTTTACTGAACAATATTTGAAATCAGTTTACTAAAAGGCTTTTAGATGAACAATATCCCAAATAAATGAGGTTTAAACTGAACAAGGCTTCTAAAACAGTAGCAAGAAAACAATGGAATAAGTTATTCTGCAATGAGAAAAATTACAAGGAACCAAACTTTTTTAGTTAGTAGAGCACACAAACAGAAAGAAGACAAACGCTGTAACAGAAAGCATTAGTCACTGCACTGTCCCAAAGGCTTTATGTAGATTGATTTATTTAATCCTCACCCCCTACTACACAGATGAACATATGAGACACACAGAAGTTGAGTAACTCCTCAAGAAGTTGAGTGGCCAAGGTCAGCCATACAGCTAGCAAGCAGCCAGCAGGATTTATGCCTATATAGGCACGTTCTATAGCCTGTGCTTTTGACCATGAATGATACTATTCTTATGTCAAATACCATCTTTTGAGTATATAAAAAAAAATGGACCAAGTGATCTAAATCATCAATTAGCATTTCCTCCAAAGTAATTGTTCTATCCTTTATGCTTTCAGAGTACCTTGTATATGCCACAATTGTAATAGTTTGTATCAGTCTTAGTATTATTTGCTTATATATTTGGTCCCCCATTAGAATTTGATTTCCTTCTGGCCTGTGTTTCAAAAAATGTTTCCTGAAGGAATAAATGTCAGTATATTTTGTGGAAGTGGCCACTGTTCTATTTAGTGACTTTCTATTTGCTAACTTCATAAGAATTCTATAACCTTGAAGTGAATGTAAGTCATGTGCTTGAGATTTAGCACATGGAAGGCCAGGTTTACTTACTTCCTGGTTGTCAGGTAGTGCCCATTAGACAATCATAATGGCTAATAATTTTTTGAATACTTACTATGAGCGAAATACTATTTTAAGTGCTTGAGATCACACAGCTAATAACACCTTTCTTAACAAGGAAAAGACAGTCAATAAGAAAAGAACTTTGTGAAAATTTCTGGCACGCTGGGAGATGGATTAAGTGGCATTTGGTCTTATAGGGTCAACTCTTCAGTGGAATTGTTCAGTCTCTTCCTATGTAACTCTAGATCATGTCATAAAAAGCTAATTTGCCAAATAAATTGTTAGTACATCCTCATTACATTTCTGACTATTTCAGCTAACTAAACTTAGTGGAAATAAGGAGATTATGATACCACAGACAAAATGTTAGTATCATACCCATTAAATTTTATCATACTTATTGCTTGTATTACCTTCTAAATTCATTCAATTCTGTACTGGCATTTACCAAAACTGTACTTAAATAATTACTTATACAATTATGTGTTTACATCTTTCTTCATCAGGTTGTAATTCCTTTGGGGCGAGAATTATCCTTTTTTTGGGGCTGCGCTGGGTCTTTGTTGCTGCGCGCGGGCTTTCTCTAGTTGTGGCGAGTGGGGGCTACTCTTCGTTGCGGTGCACGGGCTTCTCATTGCGGTGGCTTCTCTTGTTGCGGAGCATGCACTCTAGGCGCGTGGGCTTCAGTAGTTGCAGCACGTGGGCTCAGTAGTTGCAGAACGCAGGCCCTAGAGCGCACAGGCTTCAGTAGTTGTGGTGTGCGGGCTCAGTAGTTGCAGTGCGCGGGCTCTAGAGCACAGACTCAGTAGTTGTGGCGCACGGGCTTAGTTGCTCCGTGGCATGTGGGATCTTCCCGGACCAGGGATCATGGGATCTTCCCGGACCAGGGATCGAACCCGTGTCCCCTGCATTGGCAGGTGGATTCTTAACCACTGTACCACCAGGTAAGTCTAAGAATTATCTCTGCATTTTGAACACCTAGCATGGTGTCTAGGACACACGATATATTTTAAATATGTTGCATATTGGGCTCCTCCGCATTCAGGCAAATAGGCATGCATTTGTGTGTTTGCTAGTTCATTTATTTGTTCATTAACTCATTCATTTCTAGCTTGCCATAACACTTAAAATACAATTCAAGTTCCTCAGCATGGCCTAAAAAAGCTCTATATGATCTGGGCTCAGCCTACTCATCTGAACTCACCTCCTCATCACTTATTCCTTTCAAGTTGTATTGACATTGGTGCCTGGGAGGTTCTTGACACTGGCTAAAATTTTAAGTAATCTTTTTCAAAAGCAAGTGTGATATTTTATAAATACAGTTGGACCGTTTATTAATGACAGGTAGAAAAAGATTGAAGAAAAGTTGAGATTAAAGATAAACAAAAGATTTTCTGAATCCATTTTTACCTGGGAGAGGCAAGTTTTATTCTTTTCAGTATTTCCCTAAGGTTGTAACATTATAATACTCTGACTTGAATTACTAAATAATTAAGAGAATCACCATGTTTTGGAAAATATTTAAATAAGCAAAGTTATTTGATGAAGAGTCTGCACTATATAAGTAAAAAAACAGAAAAAGAATACTTCAAACACAAGGCATACAATACAAGAATATATTTTGAAGTAATAATAATGTTATATATTTTGTCATTCATAAACTTAGGAAGGTCAAAAGTATTGCATTTCTAGAGATACGATGGTGCCATCACTGAATCAATAGTTTTTCCTCTAAGTGACAGGAGCATTTCAGAAGCAAGAATCATTACAGAAGACAAACCAGAGGTAATATCCTCCCAAAGCATTTGCTAGAAAATTTTCTAATTACCTGCATTTGTGTTTGATCCTTGAAGAAGCACTGTCAAGGTCTCCATGACCAACAAAGCCAGGTGTTTTTGGTCTTCAAATGAACTATTATTTCTTGAGTCCCCTAGGAAAAAAGAATTAAAGGTCCAAATCACAGAAGTTATAAGCTTATTTTTTTCTGGATTTAGGATTTTTTAAATAATTTAAAAAATAATTCCTATCACTTTTACCATCAACACAACTTACATAATACAGCCTTTAAAAATGATACACATGTCTACCAGCTACCAAAAGTGAAGTCAAAATCAATGTTTATAGATTTCATTTTGGTGTGGCTAGAAAGCTAGAGCTACCTAACAAATATTAAAAAGGAAAATGCCAATCAAAGTAAAATGTATCCTTCTCACAGGTGCTTTCCTAATCAAGGAGGTCAACGGAAGAATGCTAGATTTTTAATGCACCAAAGAGAATGAAAAGTTTATGAATAGCGCTGTCTATTCAACTTGCATTAATTCATTCAACACGTTTAATACTAAGTGGCAGATACTACTATGCTTTAAACAGATTTATCAGAAAGGACGAAAAACCTCAAATTTAAGGTACCTAATGATAATTCATATGTGTATACATAATATCACTAAAGAGATGTATTTATTTGCTCTCTATAATTAAAAAAAACGTTTCAAGGCACCTAAACATCCCAACTGTTTCTAGAAGCTTTTTTTATTCCCTCTTAGAAACAAAGTAGTAGACATTGGTCACGTGGATCATAAATGTTTTCCTCAGTTTTTACCTTAAATTCTCTTCCACCACAACATATTTCTGTCCCCCCCAACCCCCTGCCTTTCCCCAATTCCCTAATAGAGGTTGAATGAACAAGTTAACTTGTGGGAAACATTCACAAGGATCTCATAATAATGCACATTACTAAGTAATTCAAATCAATAAAAAAATGACAGGCAAAACGTGAACAAAACACCCTGCTCAAACCCCTTTGTCAAATAAAAATAAAATTATGGAAAGTGCTTTACCTTGTTCATTTAGTGCCTGAGTTGGATCCTTCAAGAGGGCAGCATATTTGTGCAAAAGGTTTACCATGACCTCCAGAAGGCCCACCTCCCTGAACACGTCTTTAAATATGTAGTCGTGTCGTGTAAACTTAAGAAGTGTTTTCATTGCAATAATGCTACAGTGGTAAGAAGAGCTAGATTTTAAGAGGATGCTAACACTAATAAGTTCTTTACAAGGGATATAATTTAAGCTAAAAACGACGAACTCCAGCATCTCGAAGTATTTGTTTTGTACTTCTGGGAGTTTAGAAATCTTTTCTGCAAACTGTGACAGTGTGTGCTGTGACTCTAGGATGAAATAATTGGCATTGTCAGCCATGTAAATATTTGTGATGGCATCAAGAATGATGTGGGCAAGGAAGTTGGTTTTTGCTTTTAAAAATGCATTCTGAAGAACTGCAAAGGCCTGGATGTTTCTCACACTGTGACCTAAAATAGAAAACAAGAACACAAAAGTCAGTGCTTTGTGATATTTTCATCGTGGCAAACAAGTCTATTTATTTATTTATTTTTAAAATATGGAATTTAATAAATTTATTTATTTATTTTTGGCCGCGTTGGGTCTTTGTTGCTACATGCAGGCTTTCTCTAGTTGTGGCAAGTGGGGGCTACTCTTCATTGCAGTGTGCTGGCTTCTCACTGCGGTGGCTTCTCTTGTTGCGGAGCAAGGGCTCTAGGCACGCGGGCTTCAGTAGTTGTGGCACATGGGCTCAGCAGTTGTGGCTCGCGGGCTCTAGAGCGCAGGCTCAGTAGTTGTGGCGCGTGGGCTTAGTTGCTCTGTGGCATGTGGGATCTTCCTGGACCAGGGCTTGAACCCCTGTCCCCTGCATTGGCAGGCAGATTCTTTTTTTTTTTTTTTTTTGGTAAGCAAAATAATATCTTTATTTTTTTTAATTTAATTTAATTTTTTTAACATCTTTATTGGAGTATAATAGCTTTACAATGATGTGTTAGTTTCTGCTTTATAACAATGTGAATCAGTTATACATATACATATGTCCCCATATCTCTTCTCTCTTGCATCTCCCTCCCTCCCACCCTCCCTATCCCACCGCTCTAGGTGGTCACAAAGCACCAAGCTGATCTCCCTGGCAGGTAGATTCTTAACCACTGTGCCACCAGGGAAGTCCCAAAACAAGTCTATTTAAACAGATTATGAATTGTAACATCTATCAACTATTTACTAAGAATACATCCTGTTTTCACAAAAGGTCTTCTTTGTTCAGGTTCAGTCATTTAATTAAAAATAAATAACACTACTTAAGCTTTTAATGCAGTATTATGAATATTCTGATTCCAGAATAGTATATATTGAAACATCAGACTGTTTTAGAAAACATAAAGCAAATTATACAGGTCTAGGCTTCAGAGTTTGGAAATGTGCAGGAGTGTCATTTTTATTATCTGTAAGGTTGACCTTGACTGTAAGAACAGTTACCTCTCAATGTGAAAAGGCTTTCAGGCTGAAGAGATAACAGGCATAAGAACAGCAAAAATGGCAGCAGGAAAACAGGAGGGGAAAATAATTCTCTAAGTTCCAGTTTTACATTTTTAAGTATAACATTAGAACTTTCATGAAATTTTAATTCGGAAATTTATTTTGTTTTCAAGCTGGAAGTGTAATTTGTTTACATACGTATTTGTTAAAGCAATTTATGGCCAGCTACTAGCTATATTTATAAATATCTGATTTTCAAACACACCAACTGGAAAAAACAAAAATCTGTATATAATAGCTCTTGTGAGGAAAATTAGTGACAATCATTATAAAGAAATTAACATAGGAAATATGTGAGGCAAATGAAAACAAGCGTTTGTCTGTAAAAACTGTCCCCAGGTTCACAACCATTAGGAATATAGAGCATTTGCAATAGTGACCAAACAGTTAACACAGAGCCTTACAGAATCAGCTGCATTTTAGAAAGAGGATAAACACAGAATGAGGAAAAATATAAAATGGGTTAGAAAGACTGCTCAGAAATTCTGGTTTGGACATTATCTGTATAATGCAAAGATTTTTTAAAAATCTTCAGTTTATATGTGACTTTAACTTTCTGTTTGTTTATAACATACAATCTTATTCCATGTGTGCCAAATGTCAAATCCTTACTTCCAGTTCCTTATTAATGTGATGCTTGCTCTTTTTGAGTACATCTTTACTTTTTATTACCTGCAGGTAGTCAAAAACCAAGCTTTGATAGACTGATGAACATACAAATGTACAAGTCTGACTACGTGTGACTAATAAGGTTAAAGAATAACTCTAATCAATATTTTGCATCTTTGGGCTATATGACAATATCAATTCTCACCATAAAGAAAGGAGTTAGAAAGAGCTGAACTTAGGGTAATGTGGGAAAATTTAGATTTTTCCGAGTTTAATCTTCATGATCTGGTTTTAAGTGATGTCACTGACAAAAGATAAGGCATATTAACCACCAACCCCCAAGAGCTGAACCGAACACAATGTGTAAAAATACACACAATTAAAAGTCAAATGTAAAATGTGGTAATCCTTGCTTATAAAGATAACAGTAGAAATGCAGTGGTCAGAGGAATTTTGGCTCTTTGTAATTTCTTTTTACTTACAGTAATGAATCTGCTCTGATTCATTACTTACTCCTTAATCCCCCTTGCTATCCAATTCATCTAGGGGCCATTAGCAAGGAGTTAAAGTAGGTTGATCAGAGTAAATGACCACGGAACATCAAGACTAACTGGTCTCCAAGACCAGCTTCAAGAGCAGAGCATTTTAACCAACGGAATAACCAATCAGTCTTATACTAACATGTAAAATTCAATCATTCCTGTGACTAATGCAGAAACAGATTTTGTAATATTATTTCCAAATTTAGTACACCTTATATACAATGAAACTAAACAGAATCTAATAATTTGGATTTCTATCAGGAAAAACGATCTAAAGGAATGTCAGAACTCTAATTCCAAAATTAGTGGCATACACATTTGAAGTGTTGACGGTATCAGGAGTAATTATTCAGGACTGTCATAGCCATTAAATTCCTACAATATTTAATTGGGAAGGGAGCATAATTAAATCTAAAAGATAATTAAAAGACTGCTCTATATGAGACAGGAATATCCCCTAAATATTGACACATAAATGCTCTAATATTTTAACTAAACAGATGTATCCTGTATAAGTTTCAAAATTTGCATTAACTGACTAAAATCTGTTTAGCACACAAATAACTAAAATAAGAGTAAAGTAAGGAAATCATTCTAACAGATGACAATCACCATCTCATTACTCTCAAGTCTATATAAGCAGGAACAAAAGAAACGAATTATTCTAAGGTTTAGAAGAATAAGTGTATATACAACAAAGAATAGAGCTTTCCTATTTTCAGAATCTAATGTAAAAGTGAACGCTTGAAAAAAGAGCCTATACATGACACAAGCATAAGCAAAATGTAAAATGAAGTAAGAATAAAGGTCTAAATAAAGAAATGCAAGCGTTCATTCAGTAAACAGACACTGAATATTGTTTTTCAGATTCCAAGTCACCAGAGTTAGATTCCATACAACACTGCAGAGGATGGCTCTGAGGAGAAGAGACGAATAGAAAGGGGAACAGTTACAAAGACCCCTCTGGTAATGCAGGTGAGTGATCTGCACAACCTCAGCTAAGGTAGTGGCAGTAGGGCTGTTACCAGAAGGGAGGAAATTAATAAATGTTTAGGAAGTATAAGACAGAAAGTAACAAATGAATTACACATGTGAGTGACCAATCAGAATGACAGCTGGCTATAGACAATCCTCAGGGTTATATATACTCCCGCAAGCCAGCTGAACATCAGCCCTGGCCACATTCGCATCCAATACAAAGTGAACCAGAAGAGATAAAAAGCTCTCAAAAGTAAACCCATGATGAACGATGCAAGGCACTTTGGTTACTAGCGTGAACAAAAATACGAGAAAGGAAAAAATACATTATCCTTTTATATAGGTTAATGTGTTACGAGAATTAATGTGTTACAAGACAATGTTTGTAAAGGTGAAGCCACAGAAGAGTTCTGAAAAAGACAGGTATGGTCTTTTTTTATGAAGAGATATATTCTCTATTAAACATGTATTAAAAGCACTCGCTGTGTTTAGGGAACAAATTTGGAAGCTATGGAGAGCTATGAATTACAGAGTACAACCTTGCAAAGATGTTTCTAGCATAGTTAAGGTAAAAAACCACCATGGAGTCGTTATTAAACAGAAGGACTGCTACATTTTTCTTTAATTTCCTTCTTTAGAAAAATCTATCTGCTGGTGAGGATACAAAGTTTTATAAAAAGCTTTTGCTATATAATATAGAAACAGGAGTCATTTTCAAGCTTTAACATACACACACAGATACATTTACCAGCTTCACTAATAACTCAGTCTACTTTTCCTTTTAAATTTTATATTTCTATACTGTTTCACTTGACCTAAAATCAGCAGTAAAAATAAGGTAGGTAAACTGTTTCTATGTACAGAGCAATATAAGGCAGATATATTTATGTTTTCCCTTTTAAATGTAATTATCAATGAATGGGTAAAAATTCCTTGGTAACAGGAATTTTCTTTTCATAGATAATGAAAGGGAAACCAGTGAAGTCAAAGAAAATATTCCCCAAAGTACCCCTAAGAAATAACTGACAAAAAGTATGATAGTGTCAAATATATCAGAATATACACAGCTCCAACTCATAAATAGTCCAGACCAAAGAGTTAAAATCTGTAAAGGACTATCATTGCCTCATTCTATCAATGTTAAATAAACATGGCCTCATCACAGCTGGATTTCCTCATCTCCATTCCTGTGCAATAGTCCATTATCTCTTCTATAAACTACAACACGTAATCCAAAATGAAATTTAAAAAAACAATTTTATTCACAACAGTATCAAAAAGAATAAAATATTTAAGAATAAATTTAACAAAAGAACTGGAAGTTCTATACAATGGACACTATAAAACATTGCTGAGAGAAAATACTAGGACCCAAATAAGGGATAGTTGTATGCTCATGAATTGAAGGACTCAATACTGTTAAGCTGTCAAGTCTCTCCAAACTGATCTACAGATTCAATGTACTCCCAATGAATATCTCAGCAGGCTTTTTTTTTTGTTTTCAATAATTGACAAATTATTAAATTCATATGGAAGTTCAAAGGACCTAGAATAGCCAAAATAATCTTGAAAAGGAAGAACAAAATTGGACAACTTAAATGACTCTATTTCAAGACTTTAAAGATATAGTAATCAAGACCATACAGTATTGGCTTAAGGACAGACACATTAATGGAGCAGAACTGAGAAAGAGTTCCAGATGTATCGTTATATAATCTTTTTCAATAAAGAGTCCTAGCACGTGTGCATATCCGTATCAGGAAAACAAACAAACAAACCTTACTTCCTACCATATACAAAAATTAACTTGAAAGGTATCATAGACCTTAGTGTAAGAGTTAAAATATGAAACTCCTAGAAGAAATCAGGAGATCTCAGTGAATTTGGGTTAAGATTTCTTCAGTATGAGGCAAAACCCACAAAATATTTTGAAAGTGATAAATTTGGACTTCATCAAAATTAAAAACTTGTGATCATCAAAGATACTACCAAGAAAAGGCACATCAAGACTAAGAGAACATACTTACAAAATGTATCTATCTTATAAAGGACTTATCCAGAATATCTGAAGAACTTTTAAAATTCCAATAAAACAAACAATCCTATCAAACATTAGACACAGAGATCTGAACCAAAGTAGAGACACAGACAGCAAATAAGAACACAAAAAGATGCTTGAAATATTTTAGAAAAGGCAAATTATAAAAAAGAATAAGATACTATTACATACTTGAATATCTAAAATTAAGACTAATAACACCAAGTGTTTCTGAGGATGTAAAGCAAACTTTCATACATAGCTGATGTGAATGCAAAATGGGACAGCCACTTTAGAAAATAGTTTGGCAGTTTCTCATAAAGTTAAACATACATCTACCATATGAATCAGAAATTCCACTGCTTGGTATCACCCCAAAGAAATGAAAACATATGTCCACACAAAGACTTGTTTTATACGAAAGTTTCTGGTACATTGATTCATGACAGTTAAATAAACACCATCAACTGTTGAATGGATAAACAAATTGCAGGATATCTAAACAATGAAATACTATCCAGCATTAAAAAGGAACTTCAGATATATGCAATAACATGGATAAATGTTGAAAATGAACAAAGCCAGATACAAGAAACTACATAATTTATGAGTCTAGTTTATGAAATTCTAGAAAGGGCAAAACCAAAGCAGATCGGTGGTTACCAGGGCAAGGGGATAATGAGGGGGGCACTGAATACAAAAAGGAACAAGGAAACTTTTAGAAGGATGGGAATATTCCATATCATGATTATGGTGGTGAGAGCACAACCACATGTATTTACCTAAACTCATCAAACTCAACACTTAAAATGGATACATTTTAATATATACAAATTATACCTCAATACTGCTGACAAAAAATAAAACACATTCCATATTCCCTTTATGTGGAATAGAACTATCTACTTTAGCCTGTATAATAACTCTACAAAGTAGGTCATGGGAAAGAGATAATTTTAAGTTATAAATGAAACTCAAAATGACCTAGCTTGACCCATTCATTTTATAGAATATTACATCAAAGTTTCTGAAGAAGAAATTGATATCTAGAAAGGTTAGGTTACTCATGGTTACCTGAATTCTGACTCTTAGGGCAACATCCTTTCTAGCTAACCTTGTTTTCATAAACATGCCACTGAATTCTCAAAATAACCCCCAGAGGTGCTAGGTTATGTACATATCATCCCTGTTATGGATGAGGCAAAATCAGGCAGACATATGAGGAAGGTTAATTTAGATGCATTAATTATCTCATTATAGTAGTGTAATTACAAAATTATACTACTGTAACTAAATATTACATGAGTGTTACAAGCAGACTGAGTAACCAAATGAAACAATGAAATCTAAAATAGGATGTATATTGCTGAGCTATTTTTAGTTTGAACTCATAGAAAGAGTTAATTGTAGAATACTCAAGCTAGAGTCTACGAATTAGAAGAGTTAATTTAATATTGTTCCTTAATATTAAATAAAATGAAGCCTTGAACTGCTCAGTAAGATATTCCCAGATTTTGCTTATTTAAAAAGTTCTGTATAACCTATACACTGAGGGTACATCTTATGGAAGTTAGTTTGACAACTTCAATCTAAGTTGTGACTTTTCAATATAATTTTCTCCAGTAAATTAAATTTAGGATATTCTAGTATATCTATTTATTCTCACTGACTTAAAAATTTATAACTGCTAGCTTCTATGTCATAAAATACATAGATAACGTACTGTGAAATTTAAATAACCAGACATTCTGATATTTTTTGGCTAGTTAAATTTTACATGCAAATATCATAATTGTATTGAATACTTAGTATGTAACAATAATGTGAAAGGAACTATTAGAGGCCTGTGGGCTCAGATTCTTTCAGATGGTTATTATGCATTTAAAAAATGAAAATAAACAATAAAACTAGCTTGCACTCTTACATAATTGTTATTAATTATACAATAAATTTTCTTAGTAAAAGATCACTAGATGAAGAACCAAAGTTAGGAAATCTGAACTATAAAATTTATTCTCTGACCCAAAAATATGTAATGTAACTTCTCTGTACGTAGGTTTGCTTAAATAAAATATAAGCATGTACCCCTGTGTTTTCTATATACCTCTTATATAGAGACAGGTATAGAGATCAGAGTGTGAATCAAGTTCCATCCACATAAACTGGAAATGTGTGGAGTGTCAACATTCGACAGAGGCATATTTGGATTATTAAACTGTTTGAATATTAAAATGAAATACTAAAATATAAATCTTACTGCTTTTTAAAATATTTTCATATTATTTTCAAGTATTTGATCTGCTAAAGACTGTCACTCAAGAAATTACACCATAGAAAGCACCAACTTTAATGAAAAACAGCATATTACCTTTCTATAAATAACATAAATAAAGAGCAATCAAAATCTGACTAATTCATTCTTCCTCTATTTCTCTGAGTGGCTCAGAATGGGGGCAAAAAAAAAAAAAGACTCACCTTTGCCTGCAGGCTGAGGTACTGCAAATCCAGGCAATAAAAAAGGTGCCCCTGTGGTAATACCAGCTGGTTTTAGTTCACTGACACCATATGTTGTTAGGGAAGTTATCAGATTAACCAGATCTTTCAAGGCATCTTTGGATTCTGCCTCTTTTGCTTGTTCCAATCTAGGAAAAGTATGATTTAGCAAATATGTTTTCTCTTGTGTTGTATTTTCAAATTTAATACAGAAAGAAAATTTCAATTTTATATGCAATACATAAATGTATAGAGTACTACAAGAAGTTTCTTCTTACATTTTTTTCCTATATGACAACATACTATTTTTATAAATCTACAAATTTTATTATAAGATACGATGGTGCATTTGAAAGAAATTATACCAATAGTCAGGACACCTGATAAATGCTGATTTTGCCACTAACAGTATTATTTTAGGTAGATCACTAATCTTTGGTATAGAAAGTCTCTATAATATAAAAGGATTAGATTAAATATCGCTTAAGTTCCTTAAGGCTCTAAGGTTATAAAAGTTTCACTGTTTATAACCAAAAACCTTATCAATCATTTCTTTCCTAAGATATTTTCTCTGTTAATTTTTTTTTTTAACATCTTTACTGGAGTATAATTGCTTTTCTCTGTTAATTTTAAAAAGTGAATTCCTTGGGAAGATTTGTAAGACTTTATCTGTATTTCATTAATTAATTCAAATACTCGCATTACAGTACATTTAAATAAACTTCTGAGAGTCTCTAACAATTTCTGAAAACAGTCTTAATTCCTTTAAAGTTGTCTTTTTTTAATGTGAAAAGTTTTGTTTTAATAATATTTTCATACCATACACAGAATGTTGTAACCTGTTTTTTTTCACTAACTAGTGTTATGCACATGCCTCTCCGTGTTAGTATAAACTCGCAATAGATATGCTTTTAATGGCTATGGAGAGCCAACCGTAGATTTGGGGAGTGGAGGGTGGGACAGCTAGTAGATACCAGAATTCAGGAGCACTAACATGCATAAAACTTTGTGTGCCTTAGAATTATATCTTTAGGGTCAATAAACATAAGTGAAATTATTTTGTCAAAGAGTGTCAACATTTTTAAGGCTCTTGAATTCTCAAAGGACTGCATCAATTAGTAATGTGAATTAGTTATTTCATAAACTTTCATATGTCCTCGTTTGGAAATTAGGATATATATGCAAGATTATATTCTTGGGGGTTGCCTAGTATTAAGTAATGGCAATGAGGTCAAACTGGTGTTAGAAATAAAAAGTTTAGAAAATAGTGCTGGTTTACAGTAGATCAAATAATTTAAAAATAATTAATGGCCCAGGAACAAGTAGCAAGACAGGAGTATCTTCTTCCTAATAAACTTGTAACCAGCCATTTTCCCAGTATATACATGGAACATTTGGGATGAAAAAGGAGGCTAGTGAAACATTTTTAGACTGACATTTGTTTTATATATACATTTGTAATGTCTCATTCAGTCTACAACATTATTCTTATTATTAACTACATTAATAATAACACTGGAGGTACTGATAAGGAAAATCAAAAATATAATTAAGCAAGAAGAATTTATACTTCAGGAAGATGTTAATTAGTTCAAACTCTTCTCCCTCAGCTACTAAAGATGAGCAGATTTCTTCTTCACATCTAACCATTGACTCCATGTTTGCAGCCTACATTTTCCAAATTAACTGTAAATTCATTCTTTGAACTCTCTTGACAGAACAGGAATAAAAAGAAGTGATTAAAGCTAAGAGGATAAAGTATACATTAAAAAAGTGATTGGTTGATTTCTTCTTCCCTATAACCCCAAACTACATTGTTTCCTTCGATGAAAAGACTGAGTAGAAATTTAAAATATATTCTTAAATTATGGGGTTTTACCTAAGCAAGAGGTCACAAAGGAAACTGTATCCTTGCCATATCCGAAAATCATCCAAAAGAGTTTGGGAAACATCACTGGAATCTTTGAGGAAACAAGAAAGCCCAGCAAACATTTCAACAATTTCTAGGGGAGACAGGTCATCTGATTGCTGCATATTCTGAACACACGTAGATAAACATTCTTTTTCTGTAAAAATAAAGAATTGAATAAGTATATATATGTATAATTTGTCAACTGCTTAAGAAAATTTCCTTCATTCTTAACTGGTGTTTAATGAAACATTAAATTTTAGCGTATCTATAAAATATTGTAAGACAAATGTTACACATTCTAAAAGCAAATGTAAGATTCAAATTGATTGAGGAAGCTCTGCCTCTAAGTAGTAAACAAAGGGTAATACAGGAAATGTTAAAAATTAGTTGACATTTATTACAGTTTCTGCATCATATTTAGATGTTTTACTATTCAACAAAATGACTGCCTGCTGCCATATGATATTTTTGATCTTTATCAATATAGTAAAAAGTAGAAAAAATAAAAAAACTATCTTCTAAGTTTAAGAAGAAAAATCTACTAATTAGTTAAAAGTTCTAATTAGAGTGAATATAGACTACTGACATACAGAAATACTTAAGGAAATAAAATTTTAAAAATTATGTTTGTAGTATATATTTACTAGTTTAAAACACAGTTATACCCCATAATGACTTTTGGGATTGGAGGTGTTTCAAAGAAGACATTCCCTCTCTTACCTTTAATGAAATTTATTTGTCTTAAGAAACCCAGTGTCACGTAACAAAAACTAACAAGACTTAACATAAGAACGGAGGTAAGAAACACTGAATGACTCACTGACCTCAGGTAAGTGAATAGTTGTACTAAAAATTATTTTGAAAGATTCTTCAGTTTATGTGTATCTATATCTGTATCTATATATATATAGATATATATACACACATCTATATATATATATATATATACGTAAATGGACTATTTGAGACGCTACAACTGTCTCCTATTTCTCCTAATTAGACATTTTAAGGGATAGCTGACATATTTATATATGAGTTAAAACAGAATGGACAATTTCTCCTCAGTGCTGATAAACAATCTACCTAATTTTATTTATGCTGCATTGGACAGATTGTCTACTTATGAAATATCTTCAGAAAGACTTTAACTATAGCTTCTCAAAAACACTCTTTCTATTCAGCAAAAAAGGAGGGAAGAATAGGTTATGACATAGAACTTACATTATATTACAATTGATCATTTACATAACAAAGCAGTTATTTTAACTCTTGTAGATATCCATCATTTGGAACATGAGAATTTCTTACACCTGAAATGCCTCACAAACAAAAAATAAATTTTTTTCTCCTGGCAAACATACTTTTAATTTAAAATAGAATCTTTGGAGAACTGAGAGATAAAAACAAATTTCCCATCATATGAGGAGAGAAAAGTGGAGGAAATTCAAAGCACCTAAAATGAATACATTATGAGATATTCACCGTGAATATACTTCACCACATTGACACTGAGACCATGACGGGATATGGTCATAAGGACTTCCCCGGCACTCTTCCTCCAAGGCAGGTTATAGGGAGGGCACCAAGAGGTTATTGCACTGAATAAAAGCTGGAGGTCGTCTTTTTGAGCCAGCTCCTCGGCCGGAGAAACAAAACTGCAGAGTTTCACTAAGATCTAAAGAACAAACAAAATATGTACATAAATAAATGAATGGTTGGGGAAAGGGAGGAGCTAGAAAAGGACTAGATCTGATTATTAAAAACTCTGAAAGTTCAGGGTTAGTCCTGAGCGATATCATTAAAGCCACAATGATGAGTGTTCTAACTTAGGCAACATTAAAAAAGACACCCACAATTTAGAAGTGTGTTATGGTTAAGACAGTTAATCACCTCTACTTTTATCAGCTTATTTTTTTTTTTTAAATGTTCTATGTTTACCATCCTCTCTTTACCGTGGTATTTTTTTTTTTTTTTTTTGCATTGTTGCACCCTACCATGAAACGGAATAAATCAAAGGTTAACTTTCAAGATCAGCATTCTAGTTTTCTATTGATAATTTGGTTCCTTAATTCTTAGTTTGTCATAGGTGAAATGTAATTTTCTTCTCTAAAAGGAACAGTTTTACGGAGACAAGAAAGTAAAAATAGGTTTTTAAAAGTAAAAGTATTCTCAAATTGTTCCAACTTCTATACAAGTAGAAGGGGATATTAGAACTAAAAAATCATTTTAATTCAGAAGTATCAGTTATGTCTAGTTGCCAAAAATCTTCTAAAGCATGATTCAACACTTCTTAAACCCTGGAATAAGAACTTATTCCTTACCTATGGTTTGCAAAATACACACTGCACAAGTGTTTACAGCCCTAAGGGCCTGCTACTTGGGGAATGCAGCTATGGTTTCTGCCCTCAATGGACCTTTTACTTCTAATCTCGATTTGGTGTCAGAAAAAGTTAATTTTTCTTCTCTGTGCTAAATTTTCTCATCTAAATATTTTTTAAACTTTATAAAATAAATAAAATAAAATTGGAGTATTTTAATATTTGTGGGGAAACTACTAAACAGAAAAATGTATTTGAAGTATCATGTTTTTTCCGAGAAAGCTAGATCTTCCTTTTCCTATTTCCTTCAATGCAAAATTTTACTTAAATACAAGAATTTCTAATTCATAGCTGCCAAATATCAGGGAAAAAAATTAAGAATTCAGAGAAACAAAATATTTATAAAATCTGTAAGTACAGGCAATCCCCCCCACCAAAAAAATGTCTGGAGACATTGTTGGATACCGAATTTCCATTCATACATGTAACATGTGTATCTTTTTCCGTATCTGTTAAATGCAACAAAAAAGATATATGAAAAAAAGATAATCAATTGCAGCAAAAAAAGAAAAAAAAAGCTCAGAAGAGTGTATTGTTGATTATACTTTTTGTTGGTTTTCACACTACCCTTATGTGATTAGAGGGACAGATGTCATTTCTCTAATCTATAACATAAAAACAAACCTGAAAATAAAATACTTTTTTCCAAATCAAATCTTTGTTCTCAAAAATAAGCTGGATTTAATTCCTTGATGTTGACTCTTAAGATAACTAGTTCTTAATCTTCAAAGGCAAAAGGATTCTTAAAATAATCTAGTATAATCCTTTCATTTTACAGAAGAGAAAACTGAAGAGTCTACTCATTCCTCTTCGGCCCCTACACTAACCACTTCTATTTGTAGGGACTCTGTTATAAAGTTCAGCCAACTGTGGCAGAGCAGTAATTGGCCACATCAATGCAAATGCAAAAAAAAAAGCCTACATGAAGCAGTACCAACTGCTAAGGTCCCAGGAAACCATCTGTCACAAAATATAAACATAGGGATTTCATCTATCATAAACACTATGTGTTCTGAAAACATTTAATAAGTTGTGTCCATTGTTTTTCTAGACAAAATGATGAAAACAATGTCCAGCCTTCAATGAGGAAGTAAAAAAGGTAAGTGATGCACTAAAGGAGTACTGGACTAGGTGGCGGGAGAGCTGCGCTCTAATCACTGCCACGCACCTGCTGTGGATCGGTTTCCATAACTGTGAATGAAGCGTTTCCTTTACATTTTCTTTTGAGTTCCTTTTGGCCTTTAACATTCAATGATTCCAATATGCTAAAATGAATCCCACATTTAGTTCAAAGTCAGCACCCAGTGTTTTCAGATATAGAAAAAATTAAGTTTTAGGAAAAAAATCTCTGCTACTTATTTAGTGTTAAATATACAAAATTCAGCTTCCTCATGTTGTGTCTAAGCGAGATGATGCATGCTCACTAAACACTGTGGTCCTCATTTCATGATGTACGTAAGTCTAATCACCATGCTGCACACCTTCAACTTCAACAGTGCTGTAAGGCAATTACAGCTCAATAAAAGTGGAAGAAAAAAAAAATTCAGCTGCCATTTATTGCCTAAGGTATTAATTAGTTCTACAGAAGGGCTTTATTGAAATAGGGCTCTAGTCTGATTAGCAAAGACTAACCCACTCCATTCATCAGTGTCTTAAAATAGCTTTAATTCCTATGTGATTTACTCTTTTATTTATTCCCACTGCTCTTCTCATCCAATCTAATTGAGGGATTAGATAAACCTCAGGTCTAATCCCGTTTCTGCCATTCACTCACATCATCATTTTTGAGGAAAACAGAAGCTCTGAAGTCATGGATTGTCTTGTAAATTAACACGAGATAAGGGATGCTAAACACCAGCACAAAAGTATCTAATAAATCAAGTGTTCAATAAATGTTTTTTTGAATTAGCATTTTATTGATAATCTTGTCTTTTCCTTTCTAAACTGTCTGGGTCTCCCTCTTCCCGATCTTCATTGCTAGACCTCAACAAAGCCTGGAGCATTCCTGGAGCAACGACCCCAGTTACACCAGGTGTCATCAACATGGGTCCCCAACTCTACCGCACCTACTGCAGATCCACTGTCCTCTCTGTTCTCTCTTCCTACTCTCACAGGTTATGGCGCTGGTGGTGGCAACAGCAGGAATCACAATTATTTATTAAAAAATAAATATTTTTATTTCATGTCTACTATGTCTGAAGCAGAGAACCATAGCTCTGGTTATTATTCATTTAATCTTTCCCAAAATCCTTGGCATCTTATTTCAGAAAATGGGACTCAAACAGGTGTTGGTTTTTTAAATTGAGGCATAAAAACACATAACAAAATTTAACCATCTTAAATCATTTGCAAATATAGAGTACAGTAGTGTTAACTACATGCACATTGTTGTGCAACACATCTCTAGAACATTTTCCTCTTGCAAAGCTGAATCTCTGTAACACTGAACAACAACTTTCTTTTCCCCACCTCCCAGCCCCTGGCAACCAACACTCTACTTTTAAAAGTTTGACCACTTTACTTATAAATGGAACCATGCAGTACCTATCGTCTTGTGTCAAACATGTATTTTTACATGGACAGATTATATTCTAAATGTTTGTAGTTTGCTTGTTTTGAAAATTTTCTCCCAAGAAAGGATATCAAAATGATGACAATATTTCCCGGCCAGCTAACAAAGGTATACTTAATCTGCTAATGCTATTAAAAGAAGAGTGGCAACGGTGGGAAAGAAGGGCTTTATAGGCAGGGAGGAGAGGAGATGGCAGCAGCCACTAAAAATAAACTGTCTTTTCTAAGCTAAATATTTATAGGCTAAGGACTTCCTATATACAGACAGCAACAAAACAGAATCTCTTGACATTAGAAGAAATATTATGCAAAACTTAATTATATTGTCAATAAAAGTTTTCCTTGCTTAGTTCATTTTAGAGATGTTTTTGCTACATCAAAGGTAACCTCTGTTCAGAGAAACAAACTTGTTAATCCCTCATCCGAATATTCTTCAAAAGAAATGTGCAGATTCCAGAAATGTGACAGATGAGATAAAGTGAACTTATAATAAACAGTATGAAATACTATAGAAAATTGAATAGGCAGGACATCTATTTAAGGAGTGTACCTGTTACACTTTAGATAGACTGGTACAGATGGCCAGGCAAATAGCACCTTCCATACCTGTACAAAAACTTTCTGGAGTAGTCCACGACGTTCTGCTAGAGGTAGCTCATTCTGCGCACCTCCAACTGCCTCAGGCACATGTGGAAGGTCAAAAAACAGATATAAACATTTAACCAGGGTGGAAGGCACTGACATCGTTGTCATGCAGTCCACGGTTTTCTGGAAAACAAACCGGTAAATAAGTGAATAGACAGATAGACAGATAGACATAACTGTACTTGGTACAGCTAAGTAAGCTCAAATTTTAAGCCAGAAAATTATATATCAAAATAACTTTTTAAATGTCTGAAAAAAAATTAAAATGACTCCATGCTGACAAATACATATTTCCTATTTGGACAAATTTGCTGTAAACAAATATTGAGAAGTTTGTTATTTAGTAAGGTATGTATTAGGTTGACTATTAAGAGGCAGCATGTTTCAAAGAACATAAACTTTAGGATTTAGAAAAGATTTTAACCATGAACTTATTAGGCAAACTAATTTTGTTACACCTCACCTTTCTCTCCTATAAAATGGATATAATAGTACATATAGCTTAGGGTTAATATGAGGGTTATATAACAAATGCAAGGATACACTGAGTACTAAACTATATGTTAGTAGTTGCTTTACTATCACTTTTATTTTTATTGTAGATTCTTAGGGTTGGAAGGGCACTTGAAGGATATAGCCATCACTGACACAAAAAAATTTCTACATTATTTTCAAAGATTACTAAAGGAAGAAATTTTAGACATTCTTATGGTGAACATTTCAGCACTGTTAAGAAATATGCTATAATAATTATAAAAATCTTTCCATGGTACAGTTTGGAATAGAAAGTTTTTCCATGCTGGCGATCAACAGGTTAGCATAATCCGTTGATCTGTTTATTAATTTTGACATTAAACATTTCCTGAATGCCTAGGGTATGTCAGTCAGTGTGTTGGGAGCTTGGCATGCAATGATGAAGGATTCCTGCCCTTCAGAAGACTGCAGTCTAGAGCAGAGGCAGGTTTGTTAATAACTATGATTTAATCTCTTGTGTGTAACAATGGCAGTACATTCAGGCTAATATAAAAGGGAATGATCACCGCTGCCAGGAGTAGAATGGCAAAGTGTAGGAATTAAAACAACAGGGGAAAGATCACCTGGAAGATACACAGGAGCTCAGGCCATATGGTACAGAATGTTTCAGGAACCTGAGTCCAAAACTGCTGACTCCTGAAAAGCCACAATAATAATGTCTAATCTGTAATGAGTGTTTATTATATAACAGGCATAAAGCTAAGCACTTTAAATACATGCTCTCACCTATTTCTCAAGTCATCCCTACAAGGTAGATTTTATTACTATACGCTCCTTACTGTACAAAGGGAGCAATTGAGGCTCATCACTCATATACCCTGTCTGGGGTTAGAGAGCGGGTTAAGTGCCCCACCAGTTTATACATGCTCAATGACCTATGCGTGTGGTCTCCCATTTTAGTTTTACTTTCATTTTGCTGGGACTGGAGACCCAATGAAGTGTTATAAAGGAGTCATAGAATCAGATTTTAGAAAATTAGCTGGTGACAGTATAGACCACAGACTAAAGAGCAGGAAGGCGAGAGCAATTAGGAAACTAGTACAGAAAACAGTAAGAGCGGCCGGGCCTGAACTAATGCAGTAGCCGGGAGACGGGGAGGAGAGAGCGCCTAAGCAACAATCCTTTCCAAGATCTGGCCCCTTTCTACATATCCACTATCATTTCCCTCCTCTAATACTCAAAAGCTCTCTGCAGTTCTCATCTACCATTTATTGTTTCTAGACACCCCATGTCTCCATCTGACTCTCAATTTAAATGTCTGTTCATGTCTGAAACTTTAATTCCTTATCTTTCTTCCTACCCTCACCTACAAAATTTACAACTCCATTTCTATTTTCATAGTACTACATATAGCCCATTATTGCATTTTATGGTATTATCTTCATCCACTTCGTCTCTGTCATCTACATGTTGATTCAGGACCATGTTTTTGTCATATCTATCTCACTGCTGCCAACAGAAGATAGCATGCAAACAAGAAAGTCAGCTCAAAACATAACACTGAGTTTTCTTTTTAAAATGTCTTTTTCCAGTTAGATTATTACTAGCTGTCCCTTCATATTAAGAAAAATGATATGATTTTTCATTTTCATCTTATAACGGATAGATTAAAAGTACAAATGGGTATCCAAACTGGTAATCGGCAACATTTGTAATTTTTTTAAGTGATTCTTTTCTCCTGATTCTTTTCTTATGCTTTTAAATTGGTCTATCCATTTGTGCACATTTAAGTTAATACACATTTACTGATTTTCTACCATGTTCTAGGTGTTATGGTATGGCACAGTCTATGCTCACAAGAGAGAAAGAAAAATAGTGCATCTACAGAAAATATGAATAAAACTTAGAAATATTCCAATTAAACACTATTATTTTATGTATTGTTCTAAGCCAAACCAAACTTTGGTACAGTAACGTAGAGGCATTTATAGCTACCATCGATAGCAAGTAGAATTGGTATTTTGATAGTCACTTGATATGGCCACAGATACATGAAAACAATGGTCTACTTTAGGACTATCTGAAGGTTACTTAGTACTCAGGGTGAATAAACATCTCCATTTGCCCAGGACTGAGGGGTTTCCTGGGATGTGGGCCTTCTATGCCAAAACTCAGATAGTCCCAGGTAAATCAGGACAAGTTGGTTTTATTCGTTTTCTGATTTAAAAAACAAAACATAACACAATATTGTAAATCAACTATACTCCAATATAAAATAAAAATTTTAAATAAAATAAAATAATAAAATAAATAAAAAACAAAACAAAACAAAAACCCAGCAAATGAAAAAGGAAACAGGCCATTCCAAAGAAAAAAAATTCAAGTACTGCTTACTTTAGGCTAGTAACTGGTTTCAGGATATGGTTACTAAGAAATGCATTGTTTCTCCTGTGGCCTGTGACGGTAGTATGATTGGTGTCACATTTACTTTTGTAAATTCCATGAGGTATTTGAAAGCCCATAGTAATTTAGACAATAGTCATTCTCAAGATTGGTGTGGACTTTGAAGGTAATTATACTCTGGATTTTAGAAGGCTGAATAAACTTCCTTCATCCCCAAAACATCACAGGTCACAAATCGGGTATTCAAACAGCATAAATGACTACTTGTCATATGTATCATGACAGATGCTTAAAGCTGATTTAAAGGGAAAAAAAGCAATCTCCAGAAAAAATCAAGTAGGAAGGAAATATGTATTATCCTGAAAATGACAATATTTCCTTATTTTGCATAAAAGTTAGAAAAATGTTAAAGTATTTTCCATGTCACTTATTCCTTATTAGCTAAGTGACCTTAGATGAATCTTAGATGACTCTTCCAAGTCAAAGTTTCCCTAACATGGGTTACAGAAATGCAGTTCCTGGGCTACTTCCCTCCAGCCACAGGTAGCCCATCTTTTTGCCCAGTGTGCTGTACAAATGGTACCATGCTCTATGTGTGCTATGATGTGACAAAGATGGAAAACACTGTTCTAATTTAAGCATTTCCTCATGTGTAAAATGGAAACATTAATAACCTCCTTATAGAGATGTTGTGAGAAGCACGAAATAATGTGTAAGAAGAATTAGAAGAATACACAGATTATCATAAAATCTTATTTGGATAGGATGATAAATTTAATTTCACAAAATCCCAAGAGGATAAAAAGATGTTTCAAATATGAAAACCAAGAACTTACCTGACCAGAGGATGCTAACAAATTAATTGTTGTCAGAAGCATCCAACCTCTACTGGCTTCTTCACTCTGATTGATTTCCAAGAACTGGACTATGGCCCGACTTGCAGCCTCTATAAAACCAAAGGAAAGTCATTAGGTGGAGAGAAATCACATACAAAATATGTTAAAGAGAGCAATGTTTTAATGGTATATGTAGATGTCATCATATCAATACAGAAATGTAAAAGTCAACCTATATATTTTAGGAAAAGGTACGTCACAAACTAGTCAAAAAGAGTCATGGAATAGGGGAAATTTGAGTTAAACCTGCCTGGAAAACAAGTCTCTCTAGAAACTGTGAGGGAGGGATGGAAACAGAGAGATTAGGCACACTGTATTAAAACAAAAGTGTGGCTAGAGGAATGATCAAGAGGAACAACTGTAATAACATAGGGTTCACATTCTAGAAGAGCATATGTTGAGAATTAAAGTCTAATATCAATAGTAGTGACAGAAAATGCCTACTTACGAAGGAAGGTAAGCTAAGGGCTGTCTGTATTTGACTCTTTGGGCAAGAGGGAGCAAATGTAGTTTCTTGAGCAAAGTAGATGATGAAAGGATTATTTTAAGACTATTAATTTAGAGTGATGTGTATGACAAACTGCAAGGGCAAAGAGATTGATGGGGGAAACAAATTAGGAGGTTGGCTCAGTGATACACACAAGGGGTGACCTGAACAGCTGACATTAGGAAGAGATAAACAGTGAGGGAGTCATTCATAGAACTCTAGTGTTGGAAGAATCTTTGAAAGTCAACTTAGTTGATTATGTTTTTAAGGATAAGGGAAAATGGATAAATCCTTAACCATGCATTTAATTTTATCAGCACAGAGGTTCATCAATTTTTACATTGTAATAGGAGATGAATTAAAGTCAGAAAATAAGTCCAATCTGTTCACTGTAAACCAACATGTTAAGTTACTAACGTATACTTAACACATGTCATAAAGACACAGTATGTAGAATAGAATTTAGATTATTTTAGAGGTATTCTTCCCTTTAAGACATTTAAGACAATCAAGATAAAAGTGTTTTATTTAATAATTGAATAATACAAAACTTACATATGATACTGTGCTGGGCATATTTCATCTTCATATACTTCCATTTGAAAGAACATGTTAAAGGAAAATTTTTTAAGATAGCTTATTTTTACTAAGTCTTAACTGTACAACAAGCACTGTTTTAAGTGCTTGCAGATTCAACTCATTTAATCTTTATGTAGAACCCTGTAAGTTATTTTCTATTCTTAGACCCCTTATTATAATATAAATTGAGAAATGGAGAGGATAAGTAATTTGCCTAGAGTCAGGGACAGAACTTATATTCAAATCCAGGCTGCTTAGCCTGTAAAAGATAAAGATAGTGATAAAAAAATTTTACTGGAAAAGAGAAGTCAACAGAACCCTGGCTTACTTCTGGTATTCAGTATCTGGTAAATGTTGAAATTACTGTATTCATGCTCACTAATTTATAGTCTCTTGCCCCTCTCTAGAAAATAAACACCATGGGAGCAGACTTTGTCAGCCTTGTTCAGAGCTGATCCCCAGTATGGAGCACATCACTGGCACTAACTGGGCACTCAATAAACACTTGTTAAATGAGTGAATAAATCAACCCAGGGAGATCAAAGAAGGACACACTGAATTCAACTTCTCAAGAACATCAGTAGGTTTGCATTTATTATGGGTAACAGAGATTCCTGAAAGTTTTGAAAGGGGAGTAATACAAAGAAAGCAATGTTCAAGGCTGATTAAATAGAGAAAGAAGAAAACAAATAAAAGAATACCATTGAGAAACCATCTTTAGCAATCACGGTTTAAGATCATTGGTAAAAACTAACCTGCAAATTTTTCCTGCAAGCCTACAATGGACCCCAGCCATTTGCTATATAACATGAGCAGTCTTTCCTTGATAGGAATTAAATGCTCACGTAAGGAAAACAGCTCCTTACCAGTTGGCTAAAACTCTTAATCAAAGGCTGACATGCTATGCTTTCATTTCCTAGGCTTCTTCGTAACCAGGCAACTTTGGTTTTAAATTGTGCATTTCCAATTTCGTAACTCAACATCTTAAAAAAAAAATACCTGCAGTCTTCAAATTGCTTATTTTACAATTAAACCAATGTAATAAACTTCTATTTCATTAAAAAAAGAAACACTGATTGGTAAATCAACTGATCAATACCACCTATGTCTCTCACAGAGGGAAAAAAATATTTTGAAGAACTAAACCTACTTTAAAAGATAAACAAATTTATCTCCCTGATACAGAATCTAGAAACCTACAGATGAGACACATTTTGAGTGACTCCGGATTCCACCCATAGTACTTAACACTATTAACATTAAAAGAAGTTTGGACAAATATGTTTTTTCACTGCTATTCAACAAGTTGCCAATTACGAACAATGAATGCCAATGGTTATTTTGAGAACCAAAACACCAAAAATGTACTCTTGGTTTGAAACAGTTCCATATATCTATCTGATCAATGGCATTTACAAAACTGTGCGGTTTCTTTCGTTTTGGTTGACAATGAACATTAAGATATTCCTCAAGATAAGAAAAGACAATGTATTTTCAAAAATGTCCTATTTGTTATTAAACATTACAACAGTTCAGTAGATTGCTGAGCTGATTAAATGAGATAATACGTATGAAAATAAACCTTGAAAAGGATCAAGACAGTATAATTATTCATGGTGTCCCTTTAACAATTTTACCAACTTTATAATAACAACTGCTCTTTTTGAGAAGAAGATAGAGACTTCAGTTACATCAGCAATAATGTATAATTACGTTATCTGGCTTTGAATTACAGGTGCATACAAAGAGGTCTTGACAATAGTTGTGGCTGAATTGGAAACTCTCATGGATAAAATAGACTATCTTTACATAACAAACATTCAGAAGAACTATTTTACTTTCACCTACTAATTTCAGTAGGTTGCCATGCAAAACAACTTGATGGGATCTCCGAGTTTTCATTTTAAATAAATCAAGAAGCTCATTGTAAAAGTATGTAACATTTAGTGCTATCTTTAAAAAATTATGTAGACAACGTAGTAAACCTCCATAAACCACAGAATTTCTTAAAACTTTGAAAAATACTCCTAGTCAAAAAATATTGCATTATGATCTTTTATTTTCACTAATTTTTAACAAATACAAATTTAAACACTGATTTAACTTAAGATTATAAGATTATAATGAAAAGAACATATTAATATCAGCCCATCTTGAGAGTTGCCAATCATTTTGATTTAAGCTTTAGCTTTCATGCTGCATTTCAGTACACATAGTTAGGCCAAAAAAATACAGAAATGAAGTTAGTAGAGCTCATTATTAGATTAAGTAAGAATAGAATGTAGACAGTTTTAAAGGAAATGTTAAGTTCCCAGTCTACACTGAGAGAGTATAAGTAAATTCAATTAGACTGCATTCAGAACAACCAGAACGCAAAACGTGTTAATAATAAGTGTAATACAATAATTTTTCCTTTTGCAAAGTCTATTTAAAGCATAGTCATTTTCAAACTTATGCTTCAGGATGATAATGTGAGACACATCAATAGTACTATTACACTTTTTTCATTAATGAAGAAACCAAGCCCTAAACGCCCATTCCCATCCCTCCCTTCCAAAAAAAACCACTTCCACATTAGTGAGAAAAATAGTATTAGGACTCACAGCTTCCATGCTTCTTTCAATTTGATAATACATTCACACCTTGGGAATGAAATTACCTGAAGGTGTTGTGGCTTTGAAATCCTTGGAGGACAGCGGGGCACACTGTTTTTCTGTTTAAAAAAAAAGGCTGGGTTGTCTAATTGGGGATTCACTACATTATACTAATCCCACCACAAGATGCTGCACCAGATGCCAACTGTGGTCAGCATCATTTGGCTTCTCTATCACTGCGCCGCTGCCCAGTGGGGATTACAGCACTGGGCTTAACAGTGGCACCTAGCATGCAGCAAAGTCATTAACAATAAACTGAAGATACTATTTTTACACAGGTGGGAATTTTCTCTTTCAATGATGTAAAATCGACCATGTGACTGACCTTAGAATTAAGCAGACTGCATGGCTGAACTTAACAAAAAACGAGAAGAGATAGGGAAAAGTCTTAAGCCGTGTCCTGTACACAATATGGCTACAAAATTATATATTTTTTCAAATTAGTTGAAAGTCACTACATATTTTTAACAAAACCACAGGGAGGCTATAAACCAAGAGAATTAAGAGAGACAGAGAGAAGAGGAGTACTGTATTACAAATCAGCCCATGTACCCACTTTGCACGCTGACCTACCTAAAATTTTCCATTTTTACTAACTTCTGATGGATAGATTTAAACAACAGAATTGCCAATAAGCACGGTTCCTACTGAGATATCTACAATGAATGTTAGAAGTGATGTGGTAAAAAGACTTGATATGTGAATGGTGATTAGGTAACAAACAAAATAACAAGTATTTCACACCAAATTCAGAGGAGTCCTGGAAAAATAATCTTTCTCTGATGCACAACAGATAGAGCCAATTTTCAAAAGAATAATAGAGGACTCATTCCACCTGCTTCTTTTGGAGAAAAATTATGTGCATGTAAATCATAACAAAAATTACTTTCAATGATAACTTCCTATAAAATAAAAGGTTATGTGAGGTATTGAAAGCAGCCAAACTCATAGAAGCAGAAAGTGGAATGGTGGTTGCCAAAGGCTGAGAGGAGGAAGAAATGGAAAGCTGCTGATAAATGTGTATAAAGTTACAGTTGTGTAATATGAAAAAGTTCTAGAGATCTGCTGTACAACATTGTACTTACAATTTACTGTACTGTACATGTAAAAGTTTTTTAAGAGGGCAGATCTCATGTTAGTGTTTCTACCACAACAGAAATCAACTGATCAATCAGAAAACCAGAATGGGATATGCAAGAAGAAAGATGATTCAGGATGTACCTAGATGCTCAAAATCTAGAATTCTTTACTAGAAAAATCAAAATATCAAAAAATCTCCATGAAAGTACTTTTGATAACAGCACTGATCAAAAGAAACTTCCAATGTTCAAAACTAAAAATGAAAGAAGAGAACAAGGATTCCAGAAGCCAGAGTTCTTCAAGGCTGACAGACGAGATGCTCCAAAACTACGCTTTTCTCTCTTAAACATCAGTAAGCTGGCTTTTCTAACACTCTTCTAACTCTTAAAGCATAATGGGGTGGGGGGGAGCACAGAAAAATCCTATGTCAAAATCAGTAAAAATTTTTTGAGCACCTAATCTGTAACAAGCATTCTTTTAGGTGATACAGGGGTGAACACAAGAAACAATAACATTAAATAAGTAAATAAACAGGATACTTTCAGATGACAACAAACCTCTAAAGGAAGTATTTAAGGTGACTGAATAAATACTCACTGGTGTGGAGATAGAGGATAAAAGATCAATTTGAGATAGGGTGATTTGGAAAGGTTTCTCTTGTGGAGGTAAAACTTACACAAAATTGAATTGAATCTCACTGGATTCTGAAGTTAACCAATTTTAAAAGTTTAAAACTAAAACTTACATGGAATTACAAGATATGAAAAAATATATCTTAAAATACCTGGCAAACAGTATGTCACCAATGGAGGAGGGAAGGGCACAAGGGGCTCTAACTATGTTTGCAACTTCCTGTGAGTCCAAAATTATTTCAAAATAGAAAGTTTAAAAAAAAAATAACTTATGTAACTATTACTGTAATTAACAATGAGACATCTCCATTTAAGATACTCTTCATTATTTCCCTATGGATATAAAACTGTAAAGAGATTTAGGAAAACAAATCTCCTATGTAGAAAAATGTTTTTCTACAAACATGCAGATTAGGTATTCATAAAGACAGCAACAGCGAACAGAGTATAAATAAGCTTTGGAATTTTTTTTTTCTAATCTAGGGATGTCACTCAAAAAAGAAAATGCAATGACAGGAGTCAACACGTGACAAAGAAATTTCCCTTCATACTACCTATTTAAAATAGCTAAAAAGGCATAAAACACAGAAATCTTATATTTAAGACAAACTTTTCACTTGTATAGGAACAACTGAAATCAATAAAGATAAAAAAAGGATGCAATCCCATTCTGGTGGAGAAGGGAAAAGACAGGACGTTTACCTTAAACTATCTTAACCACCTCTCACCAGACTTGCTTCAAGGACTACAAATATAATTAAAACAGCCTCACTTTAAAATCCATACATCAATCCATATAATGTACAGCTTCTGATTAAGAGATTTTGCCCTCAATCTAAAAATACTTTAATGGCTGTTGCTCCAAAGACTCCATAATGGGGCCCCCGTTAAAGATGGAAGGTTGAGCACATGCATTTATCTCTTCTCTGTCCTGAAACCTCACTGCTATAAACTGAATTGTGTCCCCCCAGAATTCATATTTGAAGTCTTCGTTCCTAATGTGATGGTATTTGGAGATGGAGCCTTTGGGAGGTAACTGGGTTTAGATGAGGTCATGAGGGTGTGGCCCTCATGATGGGATTAAGGCCCTTATAAGAAGAGACACCAGAGAGCTCTCTCTCCTGGAGGTGAGGCCACATTGAGAAGGTGCCATCTACAAGCCAGGAAGAGAGAGCTCACCAGAAACCAATCATGCTGGCACCATGCTCCTAGACTTTCAGCCTCTAGAATCGTGAAGAAAAATTCCTGTTTTATACTGGTCTATGGTATTTTGTTATGGCAGTCCAAGCAGACTAATACACCCACTAAAATTGTTGTTTAAGGATTTTTTTAAAAAGCATAAACCCATAAGAACAAAGAAAATAGGAAAGGTGAAAACAACAACGTTTTGGATACTAAAACAGCAGAGAAATTAGTGGGAACTGATTTAGCAGACTCTAGAAAAGTCTTAACTTAAAGCAAGTACAAGGAAAATACAAAAGCAGCTAACTACAACACAACCTCCAAGAGGCTCAGGAATTGGTGGCACTAAGTACCTTTAGAAGCAGAAGTAAATGTGGGACTGTACACAGGACTGGTGAAGTCTGTGTAAGAGCAGCTAGACCCCCAGATCCCCACTACTATGTGGGTACTAGACTAGCGATTTATTCACTAAAAAGAAAAACAGAGGATGTTTGGATTGGGGTGGAGGGGGGACAATGACATTACACCAGGCACAGTTGTGGGCTCATCATGAAGATAAAATAGAAGCTTATGTATTGATACTAAATGTTGAGGGTCCTCAGACACTGGCTTCTAAAATGTTCAGAGTCAGGCATATACTGTCTAAGTAAAGACTGGACATTCTTCTCTGGGGACTCTGTCTAGCTCAAGGGAAAGATGGTCAACAGAATGGCTCAACAAAATGACCCTAGGCTGAGGCCCAGGCAAGCTCCAGCCACAATTACAAAGCTACCCAGCAACTTTCCAAGATTCCATTCTTATACAGCAGTAGAGGGCCAAGGATGAGACACGTGAGTACATTCTCTAATATAAAAGACAGAGACAAAAATAAAGTAACAAAAAAGACTATCTGAAAGAAACAGACTGTGGAGGAAGATAAAAATCTGAAAAGAAATTTAAAAAAAAGAAAAGAAAAGAAAAAGAAACCTCAGAGAGCTAAGAGAAGCCATGAAAGGAAAACAAAAGACATCAATAAAAAAGAAAAAAAAATCTCTTAGAAATTAAAAGTATCATGTCACAAATGGGGAAAAAAAAAAAAAACCCACGGAAGGAACAGATGGTAAAACCGAAAAGCTCTCCTAGCAAAGAGAGTAAAAAAGCAAAGATAGAAAATAAGAGAGGAAAGATAAGAGAATGAGAGGGACAGTCTTAGGGGTACACGTGATAAGAAAGAGAAAACAGAGGGGAGGATATTATTATATAAACAATTCACAAACCTTTCTCAAAATTAAAGGATATGAATTTCCAGACTAAACAGGTCCAGTGAGTACTCAGCATAATGTATAAAAATAGGTCCACTCCAAGGCATGTTATCATGAAATTTTAGAAGAGGAGGGCCAACAAGAGGATTCTAAATGCTTTTATAAAACACACACACACACACACACACACACACAGTACAGGCCACAGAGAAAGAATGGAGAATTTAGGTAGCTTCAGATTTCTCACTAGGAGTACAGGAATCTAAAATATGATGGAGAAATGATTTTTAAATTCTGAGATAAAATGATTTCCAATCTAGAACCTTACATCCACTGAAAGGAGGATAAATGTAATGCGAGCTGAGAGATTTTCCAAAATAACCCTGAGAGTTCAACCTAGGCTGCCTGGAGAAGGACCCACTGACCATGTTCCCAGAGGTGCTGTACCCAAGCTCAATTTTCTATGACACTCGTAGCTTCCACTCCCTGTGGGAGGGCCTGTAGCTTCCCCTGGGCCCCCAAGTCTCCTGGAACTAAACAGCTGGCATTCTCAAACAACTCCTAGAAACATTCAATAAGAACTCAGATTCAGTACTCAAACAGCTTAGATCACAAACGGTGTTTCTTCACCATTAAGACTGCATTCATGCTCTGGCGGGGGGGAGGGGGGGAATATCCCAAGCACACTTTTGTGAGATAACGAGGGTGATGGATCTGTGCCTTCTTTTCTCTTGTTGAAGCCTGGTTCTACAAGTTCCCCTTTCTGCAATAAAGCCACCCTGTACAATGTGATAAAGTTTGTTCTAAGCCCCGGTACCTGAAAGCTTGTCACCTTCCTTGGTTAAGGGGAAGGAACTCATTTTACATAGCAAGAGTCAAAGGAATTTTCACTCACAGATTTCTAAAAACAAAAACAAAATCCAAAAACCAAAATAATAACTGCCCTGCATCCTTTTTCAGGAGGCTGCTGGAAAAGATATTTTACCAAAAATGAGGAAGTTAATTTGAGAAAAAAGATGACGTGAGATTCTGGAAACAGAGGCTCTATCCCAAAGAAGTGGAAAGACATCCCAGGATGAAGTGAGTGAAGATGAAAAAGTGACAGCTGTCCAGCTGGCCTAGAGAGCAACTACTACAGATTAAAGCAGACCAGAAGGTTCTGGAAGAGCTATTTGCAAGAAGATGAAACTGACAGAATATCTGATGTCTTCAATGATATTGGGGGGAAATTCAGAAAAACAGAGGAGTAGGGGAAGAATGCATAATGAAAACGTAGAAAACTAGTTTTTTTAAAAAAAGGCAATTGTTAACTCTGATAGATGTGGAGAAGTTTTCAAGAAAGGAAGAGTAATCAGAGTATACCATATGGCTCATCTTTGTATAATGTTTTCAGTCACAATAATATAATGAATACTGATCTAATCAAATTATGATAGAATGATATGGGGATATAGAAGTGAGAATCTGTGGGATAGTGGTGGTGAGCTTAAAGGTCTCACTTCTCTTGTGGTAAGCCTGGAGATAGTATCTAAATATGAAAAATCAAGGGCACACAGTATAAGCACATTAGTTAGAGACACAGAGATAAATATCAAAAAAAGTTAAGAGACGTAAAAAGTCAGTGTATCTTAGGAGTGAAAAATGAGGATGAAGCAGGATGATGGAAGGGAGATACTGTTTTTAATAAACCTATAAACTATTTGACCCTTAAAACCATGCACCTATATACTTTTAAAACTAAAAGTAAAAACTAAATTAAAAAATAGGATTATATAACACAGGCATTATTGTTACAATTGGTAAGATAATAATTCAATGGGTGGAAACGATAAGTGATTTTTCAAAGAGACAATAGAAACAAAACTTAAATTATTGACTTCTTGGTCTAATGCTTCAGTAGGAAAGCTATCACTCAAACAACCACTAAAAACCAAAGCAACAAGATAAAAATTAAAATCCTTCAAACATATTGCTAATTTAGAAAATGAGTAATGGTAATTAAAATCAAAAAATCTTATTTTAATCTTGATTAAATGGGATGATACTTTATGAACTTTAAAATTACCTAATTATGAATAAGAATAGTTATTCAGGCAGCATTTATAAAAGGCCTACTGTGTAAAGCACTGTGGTAAAGACTGTAGGTTATATAAAGACTCGTAAATAGTTTATGGTCTAATAGAAAGATAAAGATACATACATAAACACCACTCGTGAAGCTGAGTAGTTAAGAAGAGAAAACTTTTCCTTTGATTAAGGGAATCAAGAAACATTCTATCTAGGCAGTGTGACTTAATCCAAGCTGAGAAGACTCAGATGTACTAAGATGGGGGGAGACGCTCCTTCCTGAATGAAGCATCACAAGGATAGAAAGAAGAGCACAGACATGTTTGGGACCATAAGTAACTCGCGATTTGGTTGAAATATAGAAAAAGGAAACAAGAAATAAAAAAGGGTATGCAAAAATGTGTGGGTATATATATGTATTTCCAGGTCCTGAGTTTGTGTTGAACGTCATGCTAGGAATTTGGATTCTGTTCAGATGGAAACAGAGTGCTGTTAAAAGGGTTAGGGCAGGGGTGGTAGTGGTCCAAGGAAAGTAGCCTTGGGTAGAACTACTCCACTTGAGAGTAAAAGGTGCTGACACCAACAGAAGAATGTGCCAGTAAGAATGGGAATGGGGACTGGTACTGAAATCCATGTGCTTAAAATCAGGTCAATTTTCTGTTAGATTTCGACAACACTTTTACCAAACTGTCCATTCAAATAAATTAGTTTTTGCTGGTTTCTGTAAAAATACCTGTGGATTTGTTTGATGCTCTCCTTCGAATTTCTGTCACCATCAGTCGTGAGACTTGTGTTGTGAACTGCAGAAGATCAGAAAATTTTTCTGTCATTGTATTTGGCGGAGCATTTCCAAAAACCTGTGGATGAGAAAAACAATTTTAATACAGCATTGTCAACTTTCTTCTTTTATTATGTGCTTTTCAAGGTGTGACTTGAAAATCAAATAAAAGAAAGTATGCTTGCATAGTTACTTCAATCTGAATAAGTTTAAAACATAACTCTTTCAATAAATCCCATCTAACCACATTTTCTTATACATGTAAAATAATTTGTTGAATGAATGATTAAATAAACAAAATCTAAAAGCCAAAGACCAGTTATCTATAAAATTTAAATCAATCTTACTAATAAACTTTACAAAATATAATGTTCCTCTGAAGAAATCTAAATTAAGAATTTAGAGGAAAGTGGTAAGTTCCTTTGATGGCGAAAAGACATATCAGATGGTAAAAGCAGGGACTTATCTAATGCTAAGTCCTGGGCTGAATACGGAATTTACTAAACTCATCTTATACCTCAGAATTTCTGAATTCTAACCATAATAACTCCCAAAACAAGGCTGTTAACGAAAAGACTAGAATAAAAATGAATGAGAGGGTCATGAAATACACTTGTCTTTACAAAAATCTACACTAGATGAACTTTAGAATAAATCACTCTTAAACTGGCATGGGTTCAGCAAAGAGAATGAAAAAAATAAAACCTGGACAGACTGTCATAGAAAAAGAAATAGTATTATAATAGCTATATAACTGGATGCATCCTGGAATATTGTTTTAAAAAATGTTCTTTATAGTAGGACATCCCTGGTGGCACAGTGGATAAGACTCCATGCTCCCAATGCAGGTGGCCTGGGCTCGATCCCTGGTCAGGGAACTAGATCCCACATACATGCCGCAACTAAGAGTTCACAGAGGGCAACTAAGGAGCCAGCAAGCCACACTTAAGGAGTCTGCCTGCCACAACTAAGGAGCCCGCCTGCCGCAACTAAGACCCAGCACAACCAAATAAATAATTTTTTTTTTAAATGTTCTTTATAGCTAAAAGAGAATTCTGTGTCTCCTAAAACTATTATGATAGCCCTCTATTGTAATATTAACAATATTTTGTATTCTTGTTATCTGTTCAAATGTCACTGCAAAGGGAGGAAACGTATCTTACCTGTCATTGTGTTCCTTGCCAAGCTAGCACCCTGCCTTTTATATGGCTGTTTGTATGCTGCCTGCCCCCACAACCAAATTCTAGAAAATGTTTAGGTAGCATGCAAGGACACAAATTATAATATGAGAATATAAACAAAAAGTAAGAAAAAAACCAAAAACAATCAAATAATAAAACCAAGGCTAAGGAGGTAAACTGGGGGGAAAAAAGTCTATACTTGCCATATTTTAGTCACGAATTTTGGCTCAAATATACAGGAGAGAAAACCTCGTGAATTACATGGTTCACAATGTCCTTAGGTAAGGAAAACGTATATTTAACGAAGTACCTCTAGTCTTCATACCATAATGTAAAGATTTTCTCCAAGGATCCTAATAACAGGATACAACGTATAATATCCTTGTAATAGGAATGCTTCTTACACTCTTACAATAGACACCATGTTTCTTACAATCACCCTCAAATTGAGCTGAAAGTACCAAACAAATGATAAATCAGTTCTACAGGTTATACTTTTAGCCAGGTAGTCTGTTCTTTAACTTGACACACAATTTTAAATTATCTCAAAGAACAAACAAACTGTTCTTTTCAGGAACTCCTCAATAAATTGTTTTTCTGCTGAGATTTTGATAAATGTTATGTGCTTACAGTTAACCTATGTCACCTGCTAAATACCCATAGTCTTTAACAAACAAATTGGAGATAGATTAGAAATTGAGAAGCCTCAATTTTAAATTCGAGCATACTTTCAAGGAGGAGAGATGCTACCTGTCACTCTCTCTTGAAGTTTTTATTAAATACATTTCTGTGTCTTAGAAAAATAAAAAGAATGGCCAATTTATTGAACCAAAATTATCTCACAGACTTAAAAAGTATGCCCAGTAAGCACAGCCCTGTAAGACCACATTAATATCAAATCAAAGCAATTTGGTTACTAAAATCAACCTGGCTTGAAGTTCACAGTTGATTACGACAAAGTTTATTCATTCCTTTCTTTCCTCCTTTTCTTTTTTTTTTTTGGCCCATATAAAAATAACATATTGCAACTCAAAGTGCATCTTTTAAAATAAACCATCAACTATCTTTATCAAATAAAATATCTACACCATTTGGTTTCTAGAGAGGAACGACACATGCTTGAATAGCCATTCTACTTTCACCCAGAGATGAATATGTAACTGGCTAATGAAGGTGTTTACAAAGCAATTGTATATTCTGCTCAGGCAATTATTAAGCCTTTTGACAAACTGATTTAAAGTAGATAAGTATTCCTATTATTCAGAATATAGTGACGTATATTTTGCTCCTAAGAATTATTAAGCACTATGTTATCCCTAAGAGTAAGACAACTTCATAAAATAAATAGCTCTTTTCTTAGCATAAACATATGGTTATTCAAGCAGTCTTCATGCTGGGTGGATAATACGTTAAAAATGCAACTAACTTTTCATACAAATCCTGATATTTACAGCTTTATTTTCATAAGGAAATTTTTTTCAAAAGCTGTGTTGCTTGAATTGACCAAGCCAAATGTTACAGAAAAAGGACCATGTCCTCCTTGCTAATCTGAAATGAACAACTACTTACTGCTTCTTTAACATAAACAATCTTTAATCTAGTGATCCAACACTACTGATTGATTCACTCTTTCATTTATTCACTCATAAATATTTACTGGTCTACTATATATGCCAGGCAATATTTGGAACCTTGAATACAAAAGTAAATAAAGAATTGTGAATACAAAGGCAAATAAAGCCAATATGATTCCAGTTCTCACGAATGTACATTTTAGCACAGGAGACAAAAGTGAAGTTATTTTAAAAATGAAAATTATGTTGGATAGTGATGCGTTATAAAGGAAGTAAACAGGGTAACTGAAAGGGAATGCCTGGAGTGAGAAAAGGTTATGAGAAACGCTCTCTGAGATGACACTGACCCGGAAGGATGATACTGAATAATGAAAAAAGGTCACAATTCAAAGAGCCAAGGAACAAGGATTCCGGGCAGTGAGAACTGTGCTAAGACCTCACCATGGGCAAGAGATTGGGAGCTTGAGAGATCAAAAGGCGGGGATGAAGCTGGAGTGTTTCCAATGAGAGGGGAAATGCAGCAAGAAAAGGCTGGAGAAGTACAGGGACTAAAACACGTATCTGGCATTTTAGATAATACTGAATGTGTAAGGCAGTAAAGAAAAGAGATTTTTTGGTGACTGACTTCAACAATTAAATCTAAAAATATTAGGTATGTATTCACCACCTTCCACAAATAGTGGGAAACAGACAGTGCTTCAATCATGCATGTAAATGTGCACCACAGAGGATGGAGCACAGAGCTGGGATTCACCTTCTCACCCACAGGGACCCTGGTCAAAATTTTCTGGTTCTTAGTTCCCTCATCTGTTAAAGGGGAGAGTTGAGCAAGAGAACTGGTCGGTAATACACTCAACTCAGAGGGATGATTCTATAATAGACATGTGACATTCATTACCCAGATGAAAAAAACAGTGCTGAGGAACAAAAAGCCTTCTAGCAAACTTAATAAAAATAACAACAATTATCATATAATGAGCCTTTACAGTGTGCCTAGCACTATTCAAATACTTGACATGTAATGTCATTCTAATCTCATGAAATCCTACACATTACTCCCATTTTACAGAAAAAGAAATTAAGGGTTAGAGAAGGTAGATGCCAGGAGATGGTGGAGAGAGAATTCAAAACTAGGTCTGTCTGATTCCAAGCTGTGCTCTTAGTCACCTAGTAATATACTGTCTGAATTAAACTTCGCAGGAACCCTATCTCTATACCTTTGCACAGTGTTCACTTTACGAGGGAATTAAGCACAGCTCCACTTGTTTTTAGAAGGGTCATTTTAAATATCCACCTAAATAAATTTCAGAAAATTTCCTGGCTGCTCCTCAACTAAAATATTTTTGGTATACTCAGGGGGAACAAATGAATGGTGTTGTATAATGGCATGCAGGAAGCAGCAGCTCAATATATATTTGTTACCGAATGAAGCTATTCAGTAAAATTTTATTAAATATTAGTAAAAGAGAGGTAGGAATTTTTACACAGTTTTCTAAAATGGTGTCTTTTTTCCCCTATATATACTAATATCTAAAATTAAGTTACAGAGTATATGAATAATTTGATATATCTAACAGATTTTGAAAATTGACAGTGAAGATGTAATTGCATTTACCAATTAATATAAATCATTACATTAACACTTACAGTCTTCTTGTTCCTAAGGACCACGAACTTGCAGGAGAAGACAATGAGAAGGTGTATCTCAGTCCCTCTCTCTCCTTCTAGGGTACACCTGCCTCAAGAGAACATGTACTCTCATCTGCTCTGAGTGTGGCTTGCCCACTTTTGCCAATGACTGGGTAAGTAAGCTTAACCATATCAAGGGTGAAACTAGCAAGTCCTTTGTTGCACAGACCTAAGCTCCATTCTCCAATATTGGTACTATGCAATAAGTAACAAAGCTGTATATTTGTAAACATAAGCCTCATATATGCAAAGAGTTCATCTGTCTGACTCTTGATCTATCTCACATTTGGTTCTGAACTTGAGTATCCTTCCTCTAAAGCCAACAATTTAAAAAGTAAAGGTTACTTGTGAGGGATTAAAAAAAAAGAGACACTGGATTCAACTGAGATGTTTCTTGAATATAAATTAGAAGCAAATTCAAAAACAAGAGGAGTCTCTAAAAGAAGATCCAGCTAGTAAAGATTATATTTTAACATACACAATTTAGTATGATAACATACACCAAGGTAATTAACAATGGCAGTTAACTTTTAGATGACTAAAATGCTATTCATTTTTTAACACATTTAAATGAAGTATTCTTTTCTGTAAGCTCTTGTTCTTGGGACTAAAGGTTAATTATTTTTAAGAATGCTGATTAAATATTATCCAGCTATTCTCAGACCTCAGCATCAACTTTCTGTTTGAGAGAGCTGGTGAGGAGGAGGACGCCAGCAGCGCCCGTGCAGCACTGTGATGCAGAGCACAAGGGGCAGCCGAAGAGCCCAGCATGGGTCCTGGCCCAGAAAAGGGGCTCAGCACGCGCCACTTCTCAACCTCGTGTCTCTTACAGGCCAAAACCACACACTGAAATAACAGTACGGAGCACACTTTAAAAACGATTCTGTAGACGGATGTCCATGTCTAACTGTAATATGGTTTATTTGCCATTTGGCATGAATCAAACAAAGTCTCAAAAATCAACAGTACGGTTCATTTTTGGCAATCGTGGCAGGAAGTCTGGAGCCATACTGAGCTATTCATTCATCCAAGCTATTTCTTACTAGTGGAGAATGTTCAAGTATAAGTTGTCAAACATTAAATAAATATGGTTATCTATTTCAAAATTTAATGGATGTGGTGTCTTATCTAAGGACAATTTTAGTTTGTTAATGATAGGCCAATGAATATAATCTATATATGTTTTAAATTGGTCACAATAGTCCAGAAATAACTTTCTTTTCATTAGTTAAAAGTTGATAAAGGAAAAGAACCTGAAAAAGAATATATATATGTATATATGTATAAAAAGAATATATATATAACTGAATCACTTTGCTGTACACCTGAGACTAACACAACATTGTAAATCAACTATACTTCAATAAAAAAATTAATTAATTTAAAAAAACGCTAACCACCATCTGACAATGCAGGGTTGCCACAAACCTTTAAATTGTAAAAACTGCAATAAAGTAAAGCACAATAAAACAGAAAAAAAAAAGAGTTGAATGAACCTTTATGATATTTAAATCACTCATTGTATTAGAGGTTTAAGGCAATGCATATGTATATGCTTTTAATCAGCGAACTAAAAACTTCTGACCTGAAAGAATAGAGACTCATGGCAACACAGAACACAACAGAACTAAGACAAACAGTCTAAGCAATAGAGAATAATCACTAAAGCAACTCAAATCTTCTAAAAAAAAAAAAAAAAACCCCAAAACCCTCAAGTATCTGTTTGATTCTTCTAGTCTAAGACTCACTTGAATTGACTGTGGAAGCTTAACTGATGAAATACATGGGACACATATGCAGGATATTAGTTATTAATCTATATTAATAGCTGAGAATAACAATTGTCCTAACTACTCTTAACATTATCATCATCTTGTCAGTGTTTATGAATCTGAGAGAAGGAATTTATCTCAAACTACTTAATAGCCAGTAGGACACTGTGACACTGAAGTAAAACAAAAACATTAAAATTAAAAAAACAAAACAAAACCAACTTCCTAGAACTGGTTGCAATAAAAATTAATGACTGTTACCTCAACAGGGCTTGAAAAAATAGCTTGTCCATAATCAGTTCTCTCCCAATTTCAAAACAGCTATCTTAAACCTTTCCCTACCTCTCCTCATATTCCTACTCTATCATCCCCTCCCCTCCCTCACTCTCAGCCTTTTATCTCATAGATTAAAAAGTGAACATCCTCTGCTCTGTTCCTATGGTATCCCACCCAATTCCACGAGTGATATGTGAATTAGTCTCTCTTACTATGCTCTGTCTCTCTACTCTTGCCCTTCTTGCTTTACCAGCCCAGCAAATTTCAGTCCCATCTATCTGTCTTTTCTACTTCTACACACATGCTGCTTTGTAACTGAATGAGAAAAATCACACGCCTGCATGGATAAGATCCAGTACAAATCTACTATCTCCAACCTTCACTGAGCCCTCAATTCTCTTTAAGTCTTTTATTGTCCCTTTCAACTATCCTTCTCGATTCTCTTTCATTAATATTCCAAACCGTCACCATTCCCTAAAGTCTCCTACTCGACCTACTTACTCCAGACTCTTAACAGACCACATCTTCTGTTGATAACTATAAGAAACTGAGGTCATCAAGCAAGATCTTGTTCAACTTTCCACTACCTTCACTACAAATCTGTGCTCACACCCAACAAGACATGCTCTCCTGCAGCGTGCGGTGTCTCTTGTTCAAGGCTCACTCACCTACCTGTAATTTGACTCTATGCTCAATTTCACTGTCTTAAAAATTTCCAGTTTCCCCCTCTGCTCGTTTCCTTCCTTCTCTTCATGAGCATGCCTGGATCTCTCCCATTTTTAAAAACAAAGCAAAACACCAGAAATATACAAACACAAACCCCCTGTTGCCAAATTCACCTCCATCAATCTCTTTTGTCCTCTCTTCTTTCACATTTCTACAAGCTGAGTCCATACTGTCTCTTCTCATCTCCCATTCACTGCTCAACTCACTGCTTTCTGGTGCTGCCATTCTAGTAACTTTCAAACTGGCAAATCTCATGCACATTTTTCAGTCTCCATCTTATTGGGTCTCTCTAACGTACAGGACGGTGTTGACTGCTCTCCTCCTTCTTGCAACTTTTATCTCTTGAGTTCCATAACCAGCCTCTCCTGATTCTTTCTGTACTGCTACTGACCCATTCCTGTTCTGTATCCTTTATGGGTTCCCCTTCTTTCACTAAACATTCATATTCTCCATGGTTCATCCTTAGCATACTACTCATGGGGCGGCAGGAGGCACGAGTAATGTCTTATCCCCTTCCAGGGTTCCAACTACCTCATCTCTGCAGTAGTCCCCAGAGTCCCTCACTGGAGCTTCTAATTGCTTACTGAATACCTCCACCTGGGAAGCTCACAAATATCAACAGTTTGGACTCAATGCCCCAAACTGAATCTGTCCCCTATACCACTCCTTCTCAGCTACTAGGAAAAATATCCACCCAGTTTCCCAAATTAAAAACCCAAGGGACAGCCTTTCTTTGGTCCCTTCTCCTTTCTTATTCTATTGCTTAGAATACTTCATTGGCTCTGCACACCTCTGAGAAAAAATATTAGCACTTAATATGATATAAAACCTGTCATGATGTGCCTCCTATCAAACTTGACAGTCTTTTATTTTTTTACCCTTCTTTGACATAATGTCAACTTCTTGGACCACTTATAGATGCTAGCACACATCAAAATGTTTGTAGCCTTTACCTTGATTCATGCTTTAACTTCTTACTCTAATTACCTTCTTGGTTAATTTAGCTCAGTTAGTTCCAAGCTGGCTAATGCATATCTTTTAAGGACTCAAGAATCACATCACATTCTCAAGGGAGACTCCCCTTCCTCGATCCCCACAGACTTTCAGATAACTTTCTTCTCAGGGGTGCCATAATACTCTGCTGTGTCTCTAATACTACATTTCTTTGTTATTCCATTATCTGTTTATGTGTTTATCTCTTCTCCAACAGAAATACATGTTTATCTTCCTCATGACACTTCTGATTCACAAAACTGGACTGTATCTTATCTCAGAACTCCAATGTAGAGCACAATGTCTATTTGTTTGACACAAATTTACTGAATGAATCAGTAATGCACAATAACAGAATAAATAAAAAGACAAGCAAACAAATAAACATAGAATATGTAGAGTCTATCCCTCCTCTCTGTTGTCAAATTAGCCTTTGGCTTGGTGTGAGTAACACATAAACTAGATGTGTTTCAGCATATATTCAATATGAAATTATTTCAGCATAAATAGTTTATAATCTTTGCTTCACCTTGTAATATCTTTATTTTTAATGCCATAACAACAGTAACAATAATAGACACAAGTTCCCTAAGACAAGCATTTGTTAAGTGCTTTAAGTACATTTTCTTACTTAATCTCCATACCAACCCCACAAGGTAGATATTCTTATTTTACAGCCCAGAAACTGAAGGTGACTGCTCCTCCCAAGTGCAGTACACACCTGGAGGTCTAACCCCTAGAGAGGAACAACCAAGAACACTGATAGGTGCAAATTGGAGACTAAGTGGAAGTCTATCTACTGAATATGAAACATCAGTCTTGTTCCTCAACTTAGCTTTAAGAAAACACTAGCGAGTATATATGCTCCAGGCAGGAGACTGGAAAACACCCCTTCCTGGAATATCAACATATCCTAGGCTAACGAATCTCTGCATTTTATCCAGCCAGATTATCTTACCACTGGAAAAGTCTAACCCCTGCACACGTACTTTCCAATTAGTGTTTCAATACCTCATTCCTAAATATCAGTGTATAGACAATTATCACCAGACATCTGGAGACTACTCTAATATGAAATAATATAAACAAAGAAAAAACAGTAATTTGGAGCAAATAACAATGAAAGAAGCATAAGAAAATTTGAAAAAGCTTTAATATTTTCAGAGGGAGGAGGAGATATTGCAGAATTTTAAATTAATACAGAAGAATTCAAGGAAGTTAAAAATATGATAGCACAAGGTTAATCCAGAAGAGTTAATATTTGATTGATAGAGTTGCAGAAAAAGGGAACATATAAAACAAAGGGAAGAATATTAACAAAGAAATATTTCAAAATATTTTCCCAGAATTGAAAAGTACAAGTTTGCAGATTAAGAAGGTTCATCATGAAGCCTCAATAAAATTTCAAAATAATGAGAAGAAGAACCTAGAAAATTTCAGACAGAAAGACTAACAGACACAGAGAACAAACAATAAAGAGATCAAGTGAGACTTCTGCGGGGGAGACAATAAGTCACCGATGCAGGGAAAAGAGAAACACATGGGAGGGGAGAAACAAGGAAAGAGAACTGGGGGGTCAGAGGGAGAGACAGAGACCAAGAGAGGGGAACAGAGAGAGACAGGAGAGAGAGATGGGGAAAAGAGACACAGGGAGAGACAGGCAGAGATGGGGAGAAACAGACAGAAACAGGAAGGGAAGGAGAGAAAGATAGGGGAAGGCCAGAGATAGGTCTAAGGAGAGAAAAAGAGAGATGGGGGAGAAAAAGAAAGAGACAGGAGGAAAGACAGAAATTGAGACAGTTATGTTACAAAGTCTGGGGAAAACAAGTTTTATAAGAGTGGCAAAATAGTGGTGGTTTGCTATAAGGTTCATCTATGAATAATATTTACAGCAGGGTCAGTAGACTGTAAGCACTGAATCTTATTTAAACAAATGGTATTATTGTATGGAAAGGATAAGGAGGAGGGTAGCATGTATGAGTGAATGTATGTGTGTGCATGCTTTGGAGGGATGGGAAGTTTAAAAAAAAAGCTAATTCTCCTATTTCTCAGTAAGAAGTCAATTAAAACTGAATAATCACGACAGCAGTAAAAGTACTGTATGTTATATAAAAGCTGAAAGAGCTAAAAGTGGCAGCAACAATTAGCAGTGGAGAGCAGCAGGGCCCTATAAGCCTGTGGAAGTACTTGACTTTTTAAACTATGTACATATACATCTTTGATAAAAATTTTAAAATTATTTTAAAAATCCCCACTAAGATTGCTACATGTGATCAACTTGACAAAATGCATTAAAACATTAGCTCAATTTTGACTCTCTAGAGCCTATAACTATCCTCTTGCAAGTTCTCTTATAGAAAATCCACCAAATAACAAAATAAACTGAGATGATTCTTCAAAGCATAAAAAGCACTTGGGCGACTGCACCATTTGATGCCATAAATCATCACTTAAAAAGATAATAGAGGGCTTCCCTGGTGGCGCAGCGGTTGGGAGTCTGCCTGCCAGTGCGGGGGGCACGGGTTCGAGCCCTGGTCTGGGAGGATCCCACATGCCGCGGAGCAACTAGGCCCGTGAGCCACAACTACTGAGCCTGCGCGTCTGGAGCCTGTGCTCCGCAACAAGAGAGGCCGCGATAGTGAGAGGCCCGCGCACCGCGATGAAGAGTGGCCCCCGCTTGCCACAACTAAAGAAAGCCCTCGCACAGAAACAAAGACCCAACAAGCCAAAACTAAATAAATAAATTAAAAAAAAAAAAAAAAAAAAAAAAAGATAATAGAAATAACATAAGTGGTAATTTACAACCTATCCCTCTTCCAAGTGTCAACCATTAGAAGAACATTTTACAAAATGCTCGCAATCTTCCTTTTATCTGCTAGAACTAAGAGGAGTTCATTCTGACCAGATCTCACATCAAATCACCTTATAGCAAATTGAAAGGAAGGAATCAAGCTTCTTAAAAATTAATTCATTCTATCATTTTTCTTTTCCCATCTGTGACTAATTATAACCTCAAGATTCCTGTAGTACCACCCATCACAGAAGGCATGTGCTTGGCAACCTGGACTCACCCTGTTAAACACTGGCAGCATCATGTACAGTTTCTCTTCTTGTTCCTTCTGAGTCATGTGCCGGGGAGGATGGCACAACTCCGTGAAGAGTCGGCGGAGGTGCATCAGTCCTAAGGCGTTGTCTTGCGGGCTGCACTCCTCCTGCCTCGGCCGCCCCATGATCCTCTTCACCATATTCATCTTGGCTGGTTGGTGATAAACACTTCTAATTCTGTAGGAAGATGTTCATACAGTCAAAATGTCATCGTCTTGACCAGGTCAAGCACGCACGGAGCTCATTAAAAGCCAGTAAAACAAAAAAATTCTGCCTAAAATATTTTTTCTACTTTTTGAACAGAAAAGGTAGAGAGGCAAAGCTAATTTTGATAAATCTCCTTAGATGACAAGTTACGAATTATGCCACTCAGTGTTCCTTACCGGCTTTGCCACAATTTGTATAAAATGTAAAACATTAAATGTAAAAAATTAATTGTTGCTGGATGAGCAACAAACATTTCCAAGTTAGTCATAACAAGTTCAACAAATAAAGGGATCATAAATCTTATAATTAATATGTTGTTTAATAGTTGACTATATGGAAAAAGAATAAAAGAACAGAAAATTCACCCTCACTTCAAAACACCCAAACAACTGAAAAAAACAAACAAAAACCCCCACAAAGTTTTCTGTTTTTAATTATTTAACTTTTTTTGTAGATGAAGGATTACACTTGGGATAGTCCTCACTGAAGAGCTGTAGTTTGAAACATGCAAATTAAATGAAATGATACCCTCCAACATATTATAAATCATAAGAAAAAAAGTGAAAATTGTCATATAACTTAGGACTTTTTTCAAACTATAGTTTGAAACCCTTTGGCAGGTCCTGTTAATTCATTTAATAGATCATGACAAGCAATTAAAAAAAGAAGTAAAATATAATATTGTAAATCAACTATACCTCAATAAAAATATTTTTAATGAAATAGAAGATACTGGAATACATGTAGTAAGGGCAATTATTATTTCATGAAACTTATTTTAGGTAAGGGTGTATTCATGTGTATTGAATCACAATGTAAAATGTATGTATCCCTGGCTAGAGCTGCAGTTAAGAAATAAGTAAACCGATCACTGGGTGAGAACATACACCAGAATCAATAACACTAAGCTTTCAGAAAGCATCATCAGCCCTTTTCAACCACCATGAACTGTGCCAGCAATTAGCTAATTTCAGACACAAAAACAGGATATCTTACAAAAGGAACCAGGAAGGCTGGTTCAGACAACACTATGGATATACTGAGCTTGAGTAAAAGGCAATTTTGCTTTCTAATCTGTAGAAAGGCAGGAATAATCTGAAAATTAATTTTTAATTTTGCCACATAAGCCAGCATGGCATTTCTTAAGAAATGAGAGACCACTGCAAAGCTAGAGGTTTATTTACTAAACATCTGTCTATTGATTTTTTAAAACCATTAAGAAGAACTAGTATATTAAATATGCTTGTCCCTGAGAATTTTTAGTGGATTCCATGTTTGCCTGCGGGCACATGTTTATGCATTCTAGCTTGACTGCAACAGGAGGCCACCTGCGACTCATCACAGGTGAGAAGCAGGAAAACACCCTGCCAAAGGCTGGTCTGCGCCAAGGGACCTCTGTGCAAGGAGCACTCAATACTGCTAAGGTGTCCAGTAGTGGGGAAGAGTGCTCAGACCACAGGCACAGGGCCAAGGAGACCCTCTGAATTACAGAATGACAAGTGAAAGTCAGTCCGGTTCAAACTTGTTTCATATTTCGTTCTCGGAAAAATGTGTAAGTTCTCCAAGTATAAATTATAAAGATTTCAACAAATACATTCAAACAGCCTACTATATGCTGGTATTTTTCGCCCTGGAAACCCCCAGGACAAAAATAAAATTTGAAGTTAACTATAAAACTTGCATAAATTAGCTAACACTTTAGATTATACATAGATCTGCTCTTTTTCCTTAACCCATAGCTTCAGTTCATAATCTAAAGCGTGTGTACAGGATTTACAGGATTCATGATCCTCTAACACTTCAAAAAACATTTTATAGAGATCTCCAGCTTTCAAAGGGGTCTATGTCATTAAAAAGCCAAGCCTCAATCTTTATTTATAGAGCGTCAAAGCACTTTCAGACCTTTTCCTTTGGTCCTCATTCCAACTTAAGCAAGGGGACTGAGGAGGGGATTAATTCTACCTTTTTGTCAGGCCTCAAGACAAGAACAATTTGCTCAAAATCTCACAATGAAAAAGAACTGAATGAGAATCCAGGACTCCCACCTCCTGGTTCAGCCCTTCCTGCTTACTTATATTCATGTGCCTATTTTAAATTACAAAATTTTTGGCAACTGTGACTCTAGAATATTTATTTATTTAGCATCAAGTTGCAGTTAGAATGCAAAAGAAATCTGTTTGACTTTTCTGAAGATACACTAATCATTTATCAGTAAACACACACATAATCACACAAAGACAGACATTCGCTAGATGTAAATCAAGCTATCGTATCACCGTTATTTTATATTTGTCAGATACAAAGGGATATATTGGGTTCGCCAAAAAGTTTGTTTGGGTTTTTCCATAAGATGGTATGGAAAAACCTGAACGAACTTTTTGGCCAACCCAATATATCAATCAGCTAAATGGGTTTACTGGTATTTCTCGATTACTCAGATAATCTCAGTAATGGGGGGAAAAATTCAGATTCCTCCTTTTCTCCTAATTTACCAAGAAGCACTTAAGCATATCAGATTGCTGACTCATTGCTTTGTCTGAACTTCAATGTTTGTAACTTAAAGTATAACTCAGACCAAGAACTATCATGTTTAAAGTACCCTTCAGCAGTGAAAGAGCAGAAAAGAATGGGTACTTCTTGGTGAAATCTGTACCAACACGTCCATTTAAGATAGGTAACTTCAGGTGAAAGGCTCTTAATTCCCTTGAATCTTGGGTTTTTCTCACCCGTAAAATCTTTCCTCATAGGCTTTTTGTAATGCATACATAAAATAACATCATTTCTATAAAGTGCCAAACACATTAATTATGTTCAACAATTTTTAAATTTCTTCCTTCAGCTTGATCATGAAACATTTAATTTCTTTTCATTTACATTTTTCGTTATTTAAGCAAGTAAGGCAAAGGAAAGAGTGTGGGCCCTTACAGTACTATGTTTTAGAGACTTACAAAATGATCAATAAAAAATTAAGGGAAAATTTATTTCTTAGTTAGATGATTGATAAGAGGTTTCTAAAGCAATACAGAAGAGATAGGCAAAATTTAATAATACTGAGGACAAATCATAGAAGGTTTATTTTGGGGGTAATGTTATCAGGGATTTTCAAAATATTTACAAAGATTATTGTGCATAAGAACTAGTTTTCTAATGCAAACTCTATTTTGTTTCACAAGAGAAAAGTGTTTGTACTGCCAACAGGGGGTTATTTAAATAGCAATGAGATAATTATTGCAATGAGCCCAGACAGTATTTCTTATTCTAATCTCTTGTGTTAACGCTTAAAAATCCTCTGGAAATGCTTGAAAAGCTGTTTAAGTCCTTTAAACAGTCTGCCATTATTTAAATTATAGAACAAGTAAATAGCCTAAATTTGTAAAAATATATTTGCCAAGTAACTAATGGCCTTTGAGTAGCTCAGCTAAAAACTTAAAATAGCTTTTCTAAGTAACTCCTTAATTCCACAAGAGAAGAAATAAATAGCTCACAGGACTTAGGGAAAATCTTATATAGTTTCATCAAAGAATTATAAGTAATTACTCAGGTTTTTAATTTTTTCTTAAACTTTCTGCGGAAAAAGATCCTATTTTTTTCTTACACTGTGAAGAGCAAAGGCAAAACTTCTTACACTTTTGAAGAATGAAGGCAGAACTCTGAGAGGCTCCCAAAAAACTGTGTATATAACCCAGCAATCTAACCCATACATTGAAAAAGAACTACTAATACAGTCCTGAATTAGAATTTAAAATTTCTACCTGCTGAAACATTGTATTTGCCTTCAAGAACAGTCATATCAGATTTTAGCCCCACCTATGAGATATGACAAGATCAGTTACCTCATTTCTATGGCAAAATACAATTCCTTAAGACCTATTCCCAACATCCTTCACCCTTCTGACCCCATCGGTGAACTCATCATCCTACACATATACTGAACTGGACAATTTCTCAAAACATCTTTTTCAGTGTGCTTAATTTTCTCTCCTCACAGAGGAAAGGATATTCCAAATCCAAAAGCAACTTGCCTCCATTTAAGGACACTTCATTTAGATATGATTTCCAATCATGAGTAGCCACTACTGACATCTCCCTGACAGCTTTCTCAAACCCCTCCTTCTAGGGCCCTTGCTGATGTTTTGGGAGTCCCAAAGGCACATTTACCCCAATAGTTACATGACAGTTATTTGATATGATTAAAATAGTACAATTAAATTATATTACGGGGGCTTCCCTGGTGGCGCAGTAGTTCAGAATCTGCCTGCTAATGCAGGGGACACGGGTTCAAGCCCTGGTCTGGGAAGATCCCACATGCCGCAGAGCAACTAGGCCCGTGAGCCACAACTACTGAGCCTGCGCGTCTGGAGCCTGTGCTCCGCAACAAGAGAGGCCACAATGGTGAGAGGCCCGCGCACCGCGATGAAGAGTGGCCCCCGCTTGCCGCAACTGGAGAAAGCCCTAGCACAGAAACGAAGACCCAACATAGCAATCAATCAATCAATCAATCAATCAATAATCTTTAAAAGAAAAAAAAATTATATTACAGGATAAACTTTTGTAGGCTGACCAGAGATTCTCCAGCATTCTCTGAAAGTGTATCTTTATAAGAAAATGTGTTCAAAATTTTGTATGAAAGACCTGTAAAAGAATTTTTGTAGCACGATGCTCCTGTAAGCTGTGACTGCGTACTACTGACACATTTTGCATTATACCTGTATCTCCACTAACCTCTAGTTCAAGTCATTCAGCTCTGTGAATGTATCAGTATCCTCGGTGGACGGATGGCACAAAGCAGGGAGACTAACCTCAGGAGTGAAGTGCATATAAGTAGGCCTAGAACTTTCAGGGCCATATCCTAGACCTATCAGCACTAGGAATTTCTCTATTTCTGAAATTTCAAGTTTTGAAATCTTACTCTGAGATCTTAACTTTCAATCCACCAGCCTTTCCCACTCCCTAAATCTGTGGTCTTCACTGAAATCGCTTATTCCTCTTAGCTTTTCCCAATTCTGCTCCTCAGATGATGTTCAATCTCTTCAAGACATTAACAACTGTACCTTCAGTTCTCCTGTACTGCTGCCTATACCTATTTCCAACTAGTACCCATGCCTGGATGAATTCAACCACACAATTTCTCCATTTCTAATTTTGGGTTGCTGGATACTGTGGAGAAAATGCTACAATTCTGCAGACTGCTTACAACATAAATTTTGATTTTTCTAAAATTATTATTTTCATAAATAAAAACTAATAATTCCAAACGGATTAAAGATCTAAATGTAAACAAACAGTAAAACATTGGAAGCAAATATAAAAGGAAATACTTATAATTTAGGGTAAATTCTTCTTAAAAGGAAAAAAAAAACAGATTTATAGCTACAAATACCACAAAGTTAAAAGACAAGCAACAAAAAAAACAAAAATAATAGCAACCTTATAACAAAGAATTAATAACGAGACTATCCATGGAACTCTTAAAATCAACAACACGATAACAAAATAAGAATTGAATAGAAATAGACAATCCCCCGTAAAAATACTATACATATGAAATGCAACACAACGTACATATAAAAAGGCACTTAAAAATCTCTAATAATCAGAGAAATGCAAATAAAAACAAATACAACTATTTTCTCAGTTTGGCAAAAAATTGATAGGATTTACAAAATATATACATAGTAAGAATAGAAAAAATCGAAATGTACACACCTTGTTGAATTAGCAGCCTTTTTTAGGGCAATCTCATAGTATCAACATACCTACTCTTTCTTCTAGTGATACCTCCTCCAGGAAGCTGTCCTAGAGCAATACTCACAGTACAAGACAGTTTACTGCACTATATGTTGCTATAATTGTTTATAATAACAAAAAATCATAAATAGCCTAGTCCTTTAATAGATGAATAGGCAACTCATGGTACACCTGTATTATGGAACAGTACAATTCTTAGAAGTTAGGAGGGAAAAAGAAGTTAAATTTTAAAAAATCAGGATTTCAGCACCAAAATGTAAGGAGCTTAGAAGTCATCACTCCTGTACTTACACAAGAAACAGCTGAATAAACTGGAAACCAAGGATTTTTCTGGAACCCTCAGAGAACTGAGGTTGCAGGGCAAACTAATCCCTGAAATCTGGAGAGACAAGCAAATCCAGAAATTCACAGATGAAATATGCTTATCTAGAACAGAAACCCCTGGAGCCATAACTGGTGGGAACACTTAAATGATGAGTATGAAGAACTGCTAGAGGTTAACAGTGGGTTAGCATGAGAGGGAGAAACTCCTGGGGCCACAGTCTTCAGGCTCTCACCACAACTTTCCTGGGTTGCACTTCTAGGAACCCCACCAGATTCTTTCTCACAGAGATGTGGGAAAGACCCACTCCTCCTGGCTCTGGCAAGAGGGAAGGGAAGCACAATCACTTTGAAATGTTCCCAGAGGATACTCTATTAACAAAGGCCGACTTTCCAGGGTAAAAGACTATCTTAGCCTTGTCTCACCTGAGGGAAGGGCATCTCTCTCACCCCACCTCTTCCTCCCCACCCTCCTCCACCAACCTTCCAGTCTCACCTAAGGGAGCTGAGGGAAGAAATAACCCTGGGGAAATACTTGTGAAGGTCACAGCCCAAGAGTTACAGGCCCACTAAAACAATGAGATTTAATCACAGGATTATAAAACAGTTCCCCTCTTCTACACTTTACAACCACCAACTGTGCTCTAAGAAAGAATCAAAAGAAAATGCAAGAAATCAACACTGTAGCACTGTAACAATTATGAAGAATGCTTTGATGAGCTCAGTAGTAGACTGGATATGGCCAAGGAAAGAATCAGTGAGCCTGAAGATAAATCAGTAGAAGCTTTCAGAAGGAGAAGAAAGAGAAAAGGGAGGAGTGGCATATTTAAAGTAATAATGTCTAAGTACTTTGCAAAATTAATGACAGACACCAAACCACAGATACAGAAAGCTCAGAGATTATCAAGATTAAATACCTAAAAGACTACATTTAGGCATATCATATTTAAACTATAGAAGGTCAAAGATAAGGAGAGACTCTTGAAAGGGAGTGGGGTGAGGGGGTGGGAGGAGGAGGAAAACCTTACCTATAAAAGGACAAGGACGAATATTATAGTGGACTTCTCATCCAAAACGTTCAAGCAAGAAGAGAATGAAGGGAAATATTGAATATTTAAAGTGTTGGAAGAAAAACCTGCCAGCCTAGAATTCTATATCCAATGAAATTATCCTTCAAAAGTGAAGGAAGAGGGACCTCCCTGGTGGTCCAGTGGTAAAAAAATCTGCCTTACAATGCAGGGGACATGGGTTCAATCTCTTGTCGGGGAACTGGGATCCCACGTGCCACGGGGCAACCTCAGCCCGCACGCCACAACTACTGAGCTCACGCACCTCAACTAGTGAGCCCATGTGCCCTGGAGCCTATGTGCCACAACTAGAGAGAAGGCTGTGTGCCTCAACAAAGATCCCGTGTGCCACAACAAAGATCCTGCGTGCCACAACTAAGACTTGATGCAGCCTAAAATAAATACATAAATAATACATAAAGCTTAAAAAAAAAAAAAAAGGTGAAGAAAGAATAAAGAATTTCTCAGACACTCAAAAAATGTGAAGGTATTGTGAGGTGACATGCCATACCAGAAATATTTATAGTTGTTTTGGGAGAAAAAAATGATATAGGTCAGAAAATTGTACAGGCATACTATGTTTTATTATGCTTCACAAATTGAGATTTGTTTTTTCTTTGTTTTGTTTTGTTTTGTTTTGTTTTTACCAATTGAAGGTTTGTGGCAACCCTGTGTGGTCAGATGATGGTCTTTTAGGAATAAAGTATTTTTAAATTAAGGTATGTATACTTTTTAAGACATAATGTTATTGCACACTCAAAAGACTACAGTATAGTGTAAACATAACTATTATATGCATTGGGGAACCAAAAAATTGGTGGGACTTGCTTTATTGAGGTAGTCTGGAATATCTCCAGAGTATGTCTCTATTTACATAACAAAGAGAAGGGTGTCAGAGAAGGAATAAATGAAGGTAAAATAAAATTGTTTTATTATCCTTAACTGATCTAAAAGATTGTTTTTAAAGTAATAATAGTGATAATGCATTGGGTGTTTAAAGTTTCTGAATTAGTAAGATGAATAACAGCAATGTCATAAGGAACTGGGAATACTTTTATAAGATACCCATACTATACCTCAGTAATAAAGTGTTATTTGAAGGTAGATGAATATTAGTAAAAAAAAATGTTCACTCTAGGGCAACCACTAAAATTTTTTTTAAAAAGTTTAATTGATACACAGAGAGAGGAGATAAAAGGAAAACATGTAAAATGCTCAGTTAAAACCAGAGAAGACAGAAGAGGAGTAGGGGGAACCAAATAACAAATGCAACAAATACGAAAGTTTTAAACAAGACAGATATTAATCCAACTATATCAAAACTCACTTTAAATGTGACTGGACTAAATGCACCAATTAAAAGACGGAAGGTCAGAGTGAATTAAAAAACACATCTCAACTATATGGTGTCTATAAGAAAGCCGCTTTAAATATAAATAATCAGATAGACTGAAAGTAAAGAGATGGAGAAAGGTAAACCACGCTAACTCCAGTCAAAAGAAAGCTGGAGTAACTATATTAATGTTAGACAACAGTCTTTACAACAAGGAAAACTATCAGGGATAGTTAGAGGTATTACACACTGACAAAAGGGTCAATTCTCTAAGAAGACTTAACAATCTTTAACACGTATAAGCCTAACATGAAAATCCCATATGCGGCAAGCACTGATAGAACTGAAGGAAGAAAAAAACAAATCCACTTTGGAGTTGGAGACTTCAACAGCCCTCATACAATAATTGATCCATCAAGTGTGCAGGAAATCAATACAGTTTACTGAACAGTACTATCAACCAACTAGAACTATAGTTGATATTTTCAGAACACTACATCCAACAACAGCAGAACTCACATTCTTCTCAAACTCACATGGAACATTCACCAAGACAGATCACAGGGACTTCCCTGGTGGCACAGTGGTTAAGAATCCGCCTGCCAATGCAGGGTACACGGGTTCCATCCCTGGTCCGGGAAGATCCCACATGCAATGGAGCAACTAAGCCCGTGTGCCACAACTACTGAGCCTGCACTCTGGAGCCCGTATGCCACAACTACTGAAGCCCGCATGCCTAAAGCCCGTGCTCCGCGACAAGAGAAGCCACCGCAATGAGAAGCCTGTGCACCAAAACGAAGAGTAGCCCCCACTCGCCGCAATGAGAGAAAGCCTGAGCACAGCAATGAAGACCCAACACGGCCAAAAATAAATTAAAAAAAAAAAAAAAAAAGACAGATCGCATAATGGGCTGTAAACACACCTTAACAAACTCAAAAGAATAGAAATCATACCAAATATGGTATCAGATTACAGTGGAATTAAACAGAAAATCAGTAACAAAAGACAGCTGGAAAAACCCCAAATATTTGGAAATTAAACAACATGCATCTAAATAACATGAGCCAAAGAAGTGTCAAAAGAAATTTTTAAACATTTTAAACCAAATGAAAATATAACTTATCAAAATGCATAAAATGCAGTGACAGATGTTCTTAGAGGAAAATTTGTAGCACTAAAAACATATATTACAAAAGATATAAAAAATAGCCTAATCTTCCACCTTAGGAAACTAGAAAAATATGAGCAATTTAAGCTTAAAGGAAGCAAAAGAAAAGAAATAAATGAGGGCAACAAATCAATGAAAATGAAAACGAGAAAAACAGAGAAAATCAAAAAACCAAAGCCTGGTTCTTTGAAACGATGGAAAAAATTAGTCTCAGTCTCACTACCATATGATCGGTGCCCCTGTCTTGAGTGTATCTTCCCTACAGCTCCTCAGTTTTCTTCTGAAAAACAAAGCAGATATACCACTTCTCTGATTTAAATCCTCTGCTGATTCCCTATTGCCTAAGAATAAACTGAAGCACCTTAATCTAATATCTAAATTCTTAGACACTCTGGCCCCATTTATATTTCTAGCCTTCTCTCTCACTAAGACACCTGCTTTGCTCTAAATTCTGCTCCACTGAAAGTACCTCCCAGCCTTGTTGGTTTCTTTAGCCCTCTGTGTGTTTGTGTATGGTGTTCTCTCTGCCAAGGAAGGCCCCTCTTCCACTTTTCCTAGCAGCTAAGCTCTCAGTTCGCCTTCTCAGAGAAGTCTTTCCCAAACCTCCAGGCAGAACTTGTTGTTTTATCCTACCATGGTACTTTAAGAGTCTGGCATAAAATATTCATTAAGAGAGACAGTATAGTATAGTGGTTACAGAGGCTTTGCAACTAATTGCCTGGATTCAAATCCTAGCTGCACCATTTTACCAGCTGCGTAACTTCAGCAGGTCAGTCACCATCCTTGTGCATCAGATTCCTCAAGTGCAAGAAGAGAGTAACTATCAGAACCTAGGCCAGAGTGGTGGTGTAGTGTAATTCACCAAATGAGGTACTGCACAGAAAACGCTTTAGGGTAATGTCTGGCACGGGTGCTCAGTAAGCGACAGCTATTCTTACTGCTATTCTACTGTAACAAACATATACCAACTAGTGGTTATTTACTCCCACTAATTTATCATGTCTTCAGTGGTGAGAACCAAATCTTATTTAACTTTGTATCCCTAGTTCATAGTAGGTGGTGGGTAAATAAATGTTAAAAGACTTACATACGGTCATACACCTACTACATGGTAGCATCATATTTTATGTGCAGACATTATGAATTCCGGATGTGCTTTTACTATTCCTCACAAAAAATTACATATTACCCATAAAAATTCTAAAAAGTTATGCCCTAGTTTTCATCGTATAGAAAGTCTTCACAGTTCATAAACGTTGAAGTTCTTAAACATCTCCAGGAGAAAATTACATTGACAACCATTTGTTCTTAATTGAAAAGTTACCAAGTTGCTTAAATAAAGATCATTTCTTTCTGCTTAATTATCAGTATCTCTCATTAAATTACAAATTCCCTAAAAGCAGGCTATGCTCTCCAAATCCTTAACAACTAGCTGAGGATTTAGTGCAGAATAGAAATGAACAAATGAATGTAGCAACAATTCCCATAGCTTTAAGGGAAAGTACAACTTTCAAGGCTCTTCATTACCTGGCCCCTAGATCTAATCCTCCTCTTTATTCCACCCATACTTTGTCTCCTGCACATCTCCCTGATGTGCCTTCACAGTTCTGTGCCTTCATATACCCTTCCTGGGGTGGGAGTGGTGGGTTCTCCCCATGCAATTATACATTTAGCTAATTACTAATCATCCTGCAAATCTCAGCTCAACTGTCCCCTCTTCTAGAAAGCATTCCCTAATTTCTCAGTTTAATAAAGATGCTCCCTTCTTTTCCCATACAATCCTGGGCATATCTTTATTATAGCATTTCTCACCTTGTTATGTAACTGTTATTTTGTTTATCTTTTTCCAACACTAGACAAATAATATAAGATTATGGAAGGCAAAGATCATGTCCTATGCAACTTCTTCCCTCAGTGTCTAACACAGTGCCTGGCAAAAAAGATACAAGCAATACATGATTAACAAATGAGTAAAAAGTGATCAATAAAAGTTTAGACAATGAATGAATTAGAGGCAGCTCAAGCCAAATATAATTTAAGGTTAATTTAAAATAGGCCAAAGAGAAAGAATTTTCTCTAAATTCCTTGCCTGTTTATTTTAAAACAAGAAGCCTTAGATGACTACTTTGTTCTTTATGGTTTGTTTAAATTCAGTTTTATTACTTGAAAAAATAATAAACCATTACCATATGACTATTTTTCCTGGGAGGTGTTAAGTACCGCATAGAAATAAAAGTATTCAGGGAAAACTGGTATAAATTTGGAAAGTAAGAACTATGAATGTGAATGCAGGGGCAGAAGCAGAAAAAAAAAAATCACTATTAATAGTTAGGTTTGGTTGGTAAGCAGAGGATGAAAAAACAAAAGGCAATAAGTGGAATCCTCCACAGGGAACTGGTGCATCAACAACAAAGGAATATCCAAAAGAAGTAGTCAGCTCCCCAGTACTGATAACAAATCATCACGGAATGAGCTGGAATATATGCTGTGGTCTGAAAGCAATGAAAGGAAAATGACAAATGCAAAAGATTATGCAGAATTGTATTAGTAAAACCTCACAAATGAAAGAAAAAAGTAATAAAACAATGATATCAACAAAAATAATACTGTTAATGAGGGTTTAAACTGTGAATTCCTATACTTTTATATTTATAAAAACATTAACAGGGCTTCCCTGGTGGCGCAGTGGTTGAGAGTCTGCCTGCTAATGCAGGGGACATGGGTTCGAGCCCTGGTCTGGGAAGATCCCACATGCCGCGGAGTGGCTGGGCCCGTGAGCCACAACTACTGAGCCTGTGCGTCTGAAGCCTGTGCCCCGCAACGGGAGGGGCCGCGATAGTGAAAGGCCCGCGCACCGTGATGAAGAGCGGTCCCCGCACCGCGATGAAAAGTGGCCCCTGCTTGCCGCAACTGGAGAAAGCCCTCGCACGAACCGAAGACCCAACACAGCCAAAAATAAATAATAAATAAATAAATAAAGTAGCTATAAAAAAAAAAAAAAAAAGAGACTACTCTTTAAAAAAAAAAAAAAAAAATTAACATTTATACATTCAGATAAATTTTGCCCTACCCATTAGTTATCTTAGAAGGTTATATTCACATAATGATGCTGACATGGTTCAAAATACTTTTAAAAATTCCTCTTTAAAGACTACCATCAAATAACACACAAGGGAATCCCCATAAGGTTAACAGCTGATCTTTCAGCAGTAACTCTGCAAGCCACAAGGGAGTGGCAGGACATATTTAAAGTGATGAAGGAGAAAAACCTACAACCAAGATTACTCTACCCAGCAAGGATCTCATTCAGATTTGATGGAGAAATTAAAACCTTTACAGACAAGCAAAAGCTGAGAGAGTTCAGCACAACCAAACCAGCTTTACAACAAATGCCAAAGGAACTTCTCTAGGCAGGAAACACAAGAGAAGGAAAACACCTACAATAACAAACCCAAAACATTTAAGAAAATGGGAATAGGAACATACATATCGATAATTACCTTGAATGTTAATGGATTAAATGCTCCCACCAAAAGACACAGACTGGCTGAATGGATACAAAAACAAGACCCATATATATGCTGTCTACAAGAGACCCACTTCAGACCTAGGGACACATACAGACTGAAAGTGAGGGGATGGAAAAAGATATTCCATGCAAATGGAAATCAAAAGAAAGCTGGAATAGCAATTCTCATATCAGACAAAATAGACTTTAAAATAAAGACTATTACAAGAGACAAAGACGGACACTATATAATGATCAAGGGATTGATTCAAGAAGAAGATATAACAATTGTAAATGTCTATGCACCCAACATAGGAGCACCTCAATACATAAGGCAAATGCTAACAGCCATAAAAGGGGAAATCAACAGTAACACAATCATAGTAGGAGACTTTAACACCCCACTTTCACCAATGGATAGATCATCCAAAATGAAAATAAATAAGGAAACACAAGCTTTAAATGATACATTAAACAAGATGGACTTAATGGATATTTATAGGACATTCCACCCAAAAACAACAGAATACACATTTTTCTCAAGTGCTCATGGAACATTCTCCAGGATAGATCATATCTTGGGTCACAAATCAAGCCTTGGTAAATTTAAGAAAATTGAAATCATATCAAGTATCTTTTCCAACCACAACGCTATGAGACTAGATATCAATTACAGGAAAAGATTTGTAAAAAGTACAAACACATGGAGGCTACACAATACACTACTTAATAACGAAGTGATCACTGAAGAAATCAAAGGGGAAATCAAAAAATACCTAGAAACAAATGACAATGGAGACACAATGACTCAAAACCTATGGGATGCAGCAAAAGCAGTTCTAACAGGGAACTTTATAGCAATACAAGCCTACCTCAAGAAACAGGAAACATCTCGAATAAACAACCTAACCTTGCACCTAAAGCAATTAGAGAAAGAAGAGCAAAGAACCCCCAAAGCTAGCAGAAGGAAAGAAATCATAAAGATCAGATCAGAAATAAATGAAAAAGAAATGAAGGAGACAATAGCAAAGGTCAATAAAACTAAAAGCTGGTTCTTTGAGAAGATAAACAAAATTGATAAACCATTAGCCAGACTCATCAAGAAAAAAAGGGAGAAGACTCAAATCAATAGAATTAGAAATGAAAAAGGAGAAGTAACAACTGACACGGCAGAAATACAAAAGATCATGAGAGATTACTACAAGCAACTCTATGCCAATAAAATGGACAACCTGGAAGAAATGGACAAATTCTTAGAAATGCACAACCTGCCGAGACTGAACCAGGAAGCGACAGAAAATATGAACAGACCAATCACAAGCACTGAAATTGAAACTGTGATTAAAAATCTTCCAACAAACAAAAGCCCAGGACCAGATGGCTTCACAGGCGAATTCTATCAAACATTTAGAGAAGAGCTAACACCTATCCTTCTCAAACTCTTCCAAAATATTGCAGAGGGAGGAACACTCCCCAACTCATTCTACGAGGCCACCATCACCCTGATACCAAAACCAGACAAAGATGTCACAAAGAAAGAAAACTACAGGCCAATATCACTGATGAACATAGATGCAAAAATCCTCAACAAAATACTAGCGAACAGAATCTGACAGCACATTAAAAGGATCATACACCATGATCAAGTGGGGTTTATTCCAGGAATGAAAGGATTCTTCAATATACGCAAATCAATCAACGTGATACACCATATTAACAAATTGAAGGAGAAAAACCATATGATCAGCTCAATAGATGCAGAGAAAGCTTTTGACAAAATTCAACACCCATTTATGATAAAAGCCCTGCAGATGGTAGGCATAGAGGGAACTTTCCTCAACATAATGAAGGCCATATATGACAAACCCACAGCCAACATCGTTCTCAATGGTGAAAAACTGAAACCATTTCCACGAAGATCAGGAACAAGACAAGGTTGCCCACTCTCACCACTATTATTCAACATAGTTTTGGAAGTTTTAGCCACAGCAACCAGAGAAGAAAAAGAAATAAAAGGAATCCAAATTGGAAAAGAAGAAGTAAAGCTGTCACTGTTTGAAGATGACATGATACTATACATAGAGAATCCTAAAGATGCTACCAGAAAACTACTAGAGCTTATCAATGAATTTGGTAAAGTAGCAGGATACAAAATTAATGCACAGAAATCTCTTGCATTTCTATACACTAATGATGAAAAATCTGAAAGTGAAATTAAGAAAACACTCCCATTTACCACTGCAACGAAAAGAATAAAATATCTAGGAATAAACCTACCTAAGGAGACAAAAGACCTGTATGCAGAAAATTATAAGACACTGATGAAAGAAATTAAAGATGATACAAATAGATGGAGAGATATACCATGTTCTTGGATTGGAAGAATCAACATTGTGAAAATGACTCTACTACCCAAAGCAATCTACAGATTCAAGGCAATCCCTATCAAACTACCACTGGCATTTTTCACAGAACTAGAACAAAAAATTTCACAATTTGTATGGAAACACAAAAGACCCCGAATAGCCAAAGCAATCTTGAGAACAAAAAATGGAGTTGGAGGAATCAGGCTCCCTGACTTCAGACTATACTACAAAGCTACAGTAATCAAGACAGTATGGTACTGGTACAAAAACAGAAACATAGATCAATGGAACAGGATAAAAAGCCCAGAGATAAACCCACGCACATATGGTCACCTTATCTTTGATAAAGGACGCAACCATATACAGTGGAGAAAAGACAGCCTCTTCAATAAGTGGTGCTGGGAAAATTGGACAGGTACATGTAAAAGTATGAAATTAGAACACTCCCTAACACCATACACAAAAATAAACTCAAAATGGATTAAAGACTTAAATGTAAGGCCAGACACTATCAAACTCTTAGAGGAAAACATAAGCAGAACACTCTATGACATACATCACAGCAAGATCCTTTTTGACCCACCTCCTAGAGAAATGGAAATAAAAACAAAAATAAACAAATGGGACCTAATGAAACTTAAAAGCTTTTGCACAGCAAAGGAAACCATAAACAAGACCAAAAGACAACCCTCAGAATGGGAGAAAATATTGGCAAATGAAGCAACTGACAAAGGAGTAATCTCCAAAATTTACAGGCAGCTCATGCAGCTCAATAACAAAAAAACGAACAACCCAATCCAAAAATGGGCAGAAGACCTAAACAGACATTTCTCCAAAGAAGATATACAGATTGCCAACAAACACATGAAAGAATGCTCAACATCATTAATCATTAGAGAAATGCAAATCAAAACTACAATGAGATATCATCTCACACTGGTCAGAATGGCCATCATCAAAAAATCTAGAAACAATAAATGCTGGAGAGGGTGTGGAGAAAAGGGAACACTCTTGCACTGTTGGTGGGAATGTAAATTGATACAGCTACTATGGAGAACAGTATGGAGGCTCCTTAAAAAACTAAAAATAGAACTACCATACGACCCAGCAATCCCACTACTGGGCATATACCCTGAGAAAACCATAATTCAAAAAGAGTCATGTACCAAAATGTTCATTGCAGCTCTATTTACAATAGCCAGGACATGGAAGCAACCTAAATGTCCATCATCGGATGAATGGATAAAGAAGATGTGGCACATATATACAATGGAATATTACTCAGCCATAAAATGAAACAAAATTGAGTTATTTGTAGTGAGGTGGATGGAGTTAGAGTCTGTCATACAGAGTGAAGTAAGTCAGAAAGAGAAAAACAAATACAGTATGCTAACACATACATATGGAATCTAAGGGAAAAAAAGATCATGAAGAACCTATTGGCAAGACGGGAGTAAAGACACAGACCTACTAGAGAATAGACTTGAGGATATGGGGAGGGAGACGGGTAAGATGTGACAAAGTGAGAGTGGCATGGACATATATACACTACCAAACGTAAAATAGATAGCTAGTGGGAAGCAGCCCCATAGCACAGGGAGATCAGCTCTGTGCTTTGTGACCACCTAGAGGGGTGGGACAGGGAGGGTGGGAGGGAGGGAGATGCAAGAGGGAAGAGATATGGGAACATATGTATATGTATAACTGATTCACTTTGTTATAAAGCAGAAACTAACACACCATTGTAAAGCAATTATACTCCAATAAAGATGTTAAAAAAAAAAAAAAGATTGCTTTCACGTCATTTTATAAGCTATATCTGAAACTTAGTGTCATCATATATCATGTTTTACCAAAAGTGGAATTACCCAGCTTGCTCATTTGTCTTAGTTTCCAAATTTCCCCCAAATAACTTTTGCAGATTACTAAATATCAAATCCTTTCAAAAAGACTGAAAATTCACCACTAATAATCAAAAGAATGCATCGCAGACTCTGAAGCTGATTATGGGGAAAAAATTCTAAATAGTTACTGAGCAATGCATTGTTGAAATTTAATTTCTTAAGTGTCTGCCTACTGTATGCAAGTTGCTGTGGGAGTACCAACTCCAGTTTTTAACCACCTCCATGGCGTGGCTGTATTTCTTCTAAAATTCCAAACAGATCAGTATATAACTTTCCTTAACAATGACACAATCCGTGGCTTCCCTGGTGGCGCAGCCATTGAGAATCCGCCTGCCAATGCAAGGGACACGGGTTCGAGCCCTGGTCCGAGAAGATCCCACATGCCGTGGAGCAACTAAGCCAGTGTGCCACAACTACTGAGCCTGCGCTCTAGAGCCCATGCGCCACAACTACTGAAGCCCGCATGCCTAGAGCCCGTGCTCCGCAGCAAGAGAAGCCACCGCGGGGAGAAGCCCGCGCACCGCAACGAAGAGTAGCCCCCACTCACCGCAACTACAGAAAGCCCGCGTGCAGCAACAAAGACCCAACGCAGCCAAAAATAAATAAATTAATTAATTAATTTTAAAAAAGACACAATCACCTACAATGAGATAGAGTCAAAACCCTTTGCAAGGTATAAAAGGCTCCTCAAAATCTGTTGTCCATCTAATTTTGAAGCTCTATCTTCTGCAATATCCCTCCTCTCAGCCTCGGCTCACACCACATCACCTAACTGCTGTTCCCTGAACAGGCCATGCAATTTCAAACCCTTGTTGCTTTTCCCACATGGTCTTTCCTCTTCCGGAAATGGCCTACTCAGATTTTTTTTACTTCCTGGCAACCTATCATGAATAGTTCAGGACCTTATTTAATTCTAAAACAATTTAAACCTAACTCTATAGTAGCAACTTGATCACTGATTCAAAGAAATATTTATCAACGCACTCCCCATCCCACCTGAATCTCTCTCTGCCCCAGCCACATAGCTCTGCTTTCAGTAGCTTATATTCACCATGTCCTTGCCACCAAAGCAATTAAGACATTAATTTGAAAAACAAAACTTTTTAAACATTTAGAAGAAAATGTTGGAAAATATCTTTATAATCTCAGGGTAAGGAAGAATGTCTTAAAAAAAAAGAACTACACACACAAACACACACGACCTTATCAAAACTAAAAACTTCTGTACATGAAAAATTAACAGAAAACACAAGCCACAAATTGGGAACAAAATATTTGCAACACCTATAAATAACAAAAAAGCATTAGATCCAAAATATGTAAAGAATAGCTACAAATCAATGAGAGAAAGGCAAACCATCCAATATAAAAATGGACAAAAGACAAATAGGCATTTCACAAAAAGAGTAAAATGAATGACCACAAATATTTCAAAGGCTGCATAACCTCATCAGTAAATAAAGGAAATGGAAATCAATACACAATTTTCTGTCTGCTCTTTGCTCCTTGTTGTAAGGATGTTTGTTCATTTACCCTGTGTGTATGTCTGACCCACCCCAAATCCACAAATACTCATTCTCATCCCCTAGAAAAACATGCACTTAATATCCACATCAAGCCTCTCCACAAGGGTTATGCTAACAGTCAACAGCCAATAACCTAGTCTGACCCCCTATAAGGGTATTTCTCAACCTACCCCAGGTACAGTAAAAACATCCTAGGATTTATGGAGGGTATTTCCAGTGAACAGGAAGCCTTTCCACCATTCCTTGAAAATAAACCTAGTGTGAGGTCAGTGACCTGTGTTTTTTATATTCAACTTTTTAGTATTTGCCACAGTACCTGAAACACTGAAGATAATTAATAAATGTATTATGGATGGCTGGGTGAATAGTTGGATGGATGGAGTGAGGCAGGAAATCTTCCTGCTGACAACTTATTTGTTAACTTTTCCAGAAACTCCTCTATCATAATTATTTTAAACACTCTTTAGTCACTTAATAGAGGTATATGAATGAAAACAATCAGGAAACTTATGAAATCTTTAAAGAACATACTTTAAAATATCAAAGGTGGTACTGATATAAATCTTAAGGACAGGGCTTCCCTGGTGGCGCAGTGGTTGACAGTCTGCCTGCCAATGCAGGGGACACGGGTTCGAGCCCTGGTCTGGGAGGATCCCACATGCCACGGAGCGACTGGGCCCGTGAGCCACGACTACTGAGCCTGCGCGTCTGGAGCCTGTGCTCCGCGACAAGAGAGGCCGCAATAGTGAGAGGCCCGCGCACCGCGATGAAGAGTGGCCCCCACTTGCCACAACTAGAGAAAGCCCTCGCACAGAAATGAAGACCCAACACAGCCATCAATAAATAAATAAAAATTAAACTTTAAAAAAAAAAATCTTAAGGACAAAAAAATTATGTGTTACCAGATATAACCCTTTGCTAATCAGTGTTTATTGCTTCCTTATAATTCTGGCATTAGATCTTCTACAAATGAAATACAAAAATGTCCCATGGCTAAGGGGTACAGGTGCATTCTCACTAAAGGGGTTGAAGGATGGGGGTTGAAGACTGAAGAGGCTGAAAAGAAAGGAGGAGAGAAAAGAATAAGAAAGCTATGTTTCTCTATTCTTCCACCAGAGCAAAACATAAGAATGATTACCACAAATAGCCATGTCCCAATTATATCATTTCACTGTTGTTCACATATAGCCTATTTTTAAAAATGCCTTTGGGGAAGAATGAGAGGAAAAATGCTATTCTTATCAGTTTGTTATTTAATAGATTTTATAAATCCATCTGAAATATTAACAATAATATTTAAAATATACTGTCATTCTTGGGAAGTAAGTTACTAAAGTGAATAACCTTGCATAGTACAACCCAGTTTACCATATTTTTCTTATAGTAGTCTCATCTTCCTGTTAGAAGGAATGCCATGTAATAAAATACATAAAATACTACCTTGAATGAACTGACCCCCTGACAATGGGGAGATGGCTATTTCCTAGGTTTGTTTATGTATTTTAAACATTCTATAATAAAGCCTAACTCTCATTATTTGGGGGAACAATTTAAAAAGCACTGATTTTTCTTTCAGAACTGGAGGATCAAGCACACTAGCTATTCTTCTCATTCTGCTCCTTTTATATTTCACAATTAACATCTCAACTAGAGCTGGGGGACAAGGGTAAAGACCTTACAACTAAAATCTCCTAGTTTTGATATTTGCTAGCAGGTTTAGCACTGGAGGTTAAAATTAAATACATCATCTAGTTATCTTATCTCCAACGTCTGGGCTTTTGAATCCAAAAGCCTAAATAGAAGAGTTGCTAAAACAGAAAATAAAAGCTATAAGAAATAAAATTTTCAATAAATAAAGGGTACAGAGTTTCATTTTGTTAACCACCTTCCACCTACAAAGTACATAAGACATTCTAAAAATTACAATTGGTTTTAAGCAAAATTTACTAGGTAGGGAACAGCAGCAGGCAAAGACTTGAGATTCAAGAAAAGATAGATTATTTTTCATATTTATTTTTCTTCTTGAAATTACATTCAGGAAAGTTATCCTATGGTCAAAACTGAGTCATCAGGGGCTTCCCTGGTGGCGCAGTGGTTAAGAATCCGCCTGCCAATGCAGGGGACACGGGTTCGAGCCCTGGTCCAGGAAGATCCCACATGCCATGGAGCAACTAAGCCCGTGTGCCACAACTACTGAGCCTGCGCTCTAGAGCCCGAGTACCACAACTACTGAAGCCCGCGTGCCTAGAGCCTGTGCTCCACAACAAGAGAAGCCACCGCAGTGAGAAGCCCGCACACCGCAACAAAGAGTAGCCCCCGCTGGCCGCAACTAGAGGAAGCCCGCACACAGCAACGAAGACCCAAGGCAGCCAAAAATAAATAAATAAAAATAAATTTATTAAAAAAAAAAACTGAGTCATCCCAAGACATTTTCGTTTATGCATACATTTATGTTCCTAGTAGAACATATATTAATTCATTCAAAAATACTGAGAGCTACACCAACTTTGATTACTTGAAATATTTGGACTGGTTTTTCAAAGTAACTATTCCTACAGTGAAACTTGCTATTATATATCCAGGTTTTAAAAAAACTTCACTTATTTTTAATTTTTGAATGATTAAAAATTTTTTATACCATTTAATATACTCTCAAACTTCAGATAACAACTCATTTAATTTCAAATTGATTGTTCCTAAAAAGCAAAATTTAACACTTTAAACAAAATGGGAAAAAAAGAGACCCATGAAACAATTATATTTAATTATATTTTTTAAGTAGATTTTGAATTGGAATACAATAATATTTAAAGAAATTGATCAAGAATTTCCAATACACGTTTCAAGGATCATAACAGTTACTAATTAGATTGTTAAACATAACATAAATGTCTTTAAAGAAGATAAGAGGTAACAGTGAAACTTGCTGAAACTTCATGAAGCTTGAAAATTAAATCATATAATTTTAAATGTCAAAGACAGTCCTCTACCAAACCATGGTAATAAAACAAGTGGCTGATTGACATAAGAACAAACAAACCAAAGTACAGATGAGAGGGCTCGGAAACAGATCCTTATATGTACTGGGAACCTAATACATGATAAAGGTCACAGGAAAAGGGTGTGATTGTTATGTAGATGGTATTGGGAAAGTGACAAACTCTTAGAATAAAATAAATTAGACTCACACCTACAGCCATACACAAAGGTGGGTAAAACTACAAAGTTAAGAGAAGAAAATATATAAGGATATCTTTATGAATCACGTAAAAATTTCTTAAGCATAACTTCAGAGCTGCATGCCATAAGCAAAAATAAAATGAATGTGATTACATCAAAATTAAATACTTTGGCTCAGTAAAGAACATTGTGAACCAAGCAAAAAGAGAGATAACACAATGGGAGAAGATATTTGAAATGTCTAAAACTGAAGGGATTATAACTTAGAATTTATAAGGAATTCCCAAATCAACAAGAAAAATATAGCAATCTCAATGTAAAAAGATATGAACAAGCAAAATGGAAGGCCATCAAACGTAGCAAGAGATATTTTAATTTACTTGATAATCAAAGAAATGCAGAATAAAATAAGGAAAGGCCGCTTTATACCTATTAGATTAGCAACAAGCAGAAAGCTGGAAAATGCCTTGTGTTCTTGGAGATGTGGACAGGACCCACATATATGACTGATGGAAAACAGACAGAGGATCTAAAGGGCAGTGTGTATTACTCAGTATTGCATTCTGCTCCTCAGCATATATCCCAAAGAAATTCTTAAGGGTGAGAACTTGTAAATGGATGTATACTGAACTGTTATTTGTGGTGACTGGGGACTTGTAGGCTATTTGGAGGTCCATATCACTGCCCATCACTAACAAACTGAGTAAGTAACACTGGGTTGATGTACAATCATTCATATTCATTTAAAAGTATATATTTCACACGAATGCATCTGAAAAACATAATGATGAGTGACAGGAACTAAGAAATAGGATGAAATATATATTACATACCAGTTCTTGAATACTAGATATACATACACTCAAAACAAGTATTTTTCAAGAACACACATGAATGATTGACAACACCAAATGCTTCAGAAGGGTTGTGCCTGTCCCTCACTAAATGTGCGGCTCGTTAAAGGAAATAATTAATTACCTTCCAGTACTTTTGAATTTAGTTAAACTAAGCCCAACAAATCACTGTTTTATATAAGAACTATGTATTTATATTAGACAACTAAAATTACTTAAATAATAACTTTTTCATTTCTTGAATGACTCTCAATGAAACCATATTTAAATCAGATACAAGTAGGTTTTTTTTTCTAAAGCGATTTCCTCAATTTAGCCTTTTTATTCCTCTGACTTTAAAAAATTTCCTTAAAGGAAACTTTATCTGCTCCATAAGCAACAAGAAAAAAACTGGTATCTGTAGGAATATTTGGCTAAAAGTTTCCTGTTTTTTTGTTTTTTTGTTTTGTTTTGTTTTAACATTCGTGACTGTTAGAATGGTATAAACAAAATAAAGTCGGGATCGACACGTCCATCATCTTGGGGAGGAGGGAATAACTCTCTTGGTTGGCCAGTGATAACTTGCCACCTATCATAAGCTATAAGGAAACAGGACCTGACTCAGAGAGGGAAGAGCCAAACCAGTCAACTTCCCTCAGATTCAGGAAGATTTCCACTATCGGAGAAAAAAAGGGGAATAAAACTGGGTTCTTTATTATGTCAAAATAAATTGTGCAGTTTTTAAAAACAAAATAAATCTGAGCTTCTTCCAATCCTCAGAGAAGCCTACCCATGGTTTTCGTCAACAGGAAATCACATTGGGAATACCAATGGGGATGGTACTGTAGTATTCGATAGCTGAGATATGGTTTTAATAAAAGAAAGCAACTTTCAATTAGTATTTTGGAGTCATTACAACTTTGGCATAATCTGCCATTCTTTCTATGGAATTATGGTTGAGGATGATGACTTCTGCACTATAATATTCTGAATCAAGAGTAAAGTGTAAAATGTCAGCCACTGTTGCTCTAGGTGGATCCTTGGGATACAGTGGTGAATACCAACAACAACTAGCAAATGTAACATTTACCATTTGTTATGAAATGACAACTCTTTTAGGATATCTGATTTCATGGAGCTTAGAGTCCATGGTGTGATATAGGTGTTGCATGTTATACCACGGAAGTATAAGACACTAGGGGAAAGAAAGTATAGCAGGGAAACCTAATCTAGCTGCAGAGTAGCCGGGCTGTGGGGAGGAAGAGTATCAGGGAAGATTAAGCACATTTTTTGAAGATTTTCAACAGCAGAAGAAAACAAATAGACTTCACTGCCCATCCACAGGCTATTCTAGACAATCAGGTTTTTGCAGCTTTGTTTTCTGTATGTTAACTCTTCACACGCAAACTTTTCTATACATGATTTGTAATCAGTTTTTCCAAGTGGAAAACACCAGCCGTCTGCCCTTGAATCATTTTAAGAGTCTAAAGGGACAGCATCAGCAATTAGCAGCCAGGGCTGGAGTTAGTCCCTAAGGAACTCTTGTTTCTTGCTTCTGTGTCAGTTTTTGTCTAGGAAATACAGGGTTAAGATCCATACCCAAGTACAATGCTAGTTATTTTCACAGAAATGTATTCATTTATTCCCTACCACAAGTGGTACAATGCCTACTTTATACATTAAGAAACTGAAGTTCAGAGAGGTGAAAGCAACTTGCCAAAAAATCCAATAACTAGCATTACGTGAAATTTGAATTCAAGACACGGAACTTGAAGACCAGTGCTCTTCTATTAACTGGAAGCTGTCTCTTTGTCTTTATGAAATAATTTTATTTATGAAAGCAACTGTGATTTTATTTTCTAACTATTCCTAGCAATGATAGTACTATTTGTTCTTCTCTAAAAACATTTGGACAAAATTAACCCAAGTATTTTTGTCCCCAAGAAGTTAACAAAAAAAAACACACAAAACCCATGTTTACTCTGTGTATCTCCCACCGAGGGTGTAACCAGACTGGCAACAAGAAATATGATTCATGCGTAATATCCTGGCTGAGAGTTCTTAGTATCTCGACACACATCTGACAGATCAAGGGAATGTTATATACACCTAACTATATTTTCTTTTCCTTTGAATTTTCTGTTCTCTCTCTTTTTTTTAATATTTATTTTACTTATTTATTTATTTATTTTTTGGCTGCGTCAGGTCTTCGCTCCGGCATACAGGATCTCTGTTGCGGAGCGTGGCCTTCTCTCTAGTTGTGCCGTGCAGGCTCCAGGGCGCATGGGCTCTGTAGTTGTGGCGTGTGGGCTCCAGAGCGCGTGGGCTCTGTAGCTTGCAGCACGCGGGCTCTCTAGTGGAGGCGCGCGGGCTCAGCAGTTGTGGTGCACAGGCTTAGTTGCCCTGTGGCATGTGGGATCTTAGTTTCCCAACCAGGGATGGAACCCACGTCCCCTGCATCGCGGAAGGATTCTTTACCACTTGGACCACTAGCGAAGTCCCTCCTGTTCTCTTTGGTTCAAGTCTTTCCCAATCCTCACACCATGCACTCAACCACATAACCCCAAATATGGAACAATATTTAGAAATAGTAAGGAAATAATTTCCTGGCAGAACTCCTCAAAGTAAAATTACAAATAAAAATATATTACCAGCCATTAAAAATAACAATGTATTATGTATGTACTTTTAACATGTTCTGAGCAATTTTTTCCACTAAAGAAAAATAATATGAGATAATAACCTTAGAAAAAATTTACTCCAACATCGACAGAAACTATTCATCTTATTCTTCTATGAATAAAATAATATACTTTTATATTATCCTTATAAAATGATTGCTTTTGATGTAAAGAGAAATTCAGGTTTCATGGAATATTTTCCCTGCATATTCACTATAAATGTAAATGCCAACTATTTCAGCCTCTACTGTTCCTTACCTTGGTCTTAGGCTAAGCTAAGTGGTGTGGTGGATCCAGCTCATACTAGCTCGTGAAAGCTGATGGCCAAATTTTCAGAAACTGTAGAGAGCCAGTTGTCAAACCTTAATAGCCTGAAACCAGCCATGGGGAGAACATTTATATCAAAGAAATCAACAAACACTAAAAATGGGGGTTCCTTGGGGTCTTTTCCTGAATAGCTGGTTGTTAAACATTTATCAGCACACTACTGTGCTTAGGCCTCACTAGCACTTTAGAAGCTTATATTTTATTTACTTCATTATGTCTCTTCTTTTTCTCTTTAAACTCTGACTTTGTCCTTCTATTTAATTTTTTTCCAAAGCCTACCATTGAAAATATTTAGACTTAACCTCAAAGAGTTACAAGATTATGACTAAGGATCTAAATTAAAAATATTATTTCACCAAAATACTCTCATAGGAAATGTTTCCCTGAATCCTTATCTGATTGACCTGATTTAGCACACTCTGCTACTTTAAAGGCAAAGTCTATTCCTTGTGAGGTTGCTAAGACTAAATTTTTATTCTGATATAAATATTTTGCTTGAAGCTTATGCATATGTTCCTCATAAAACATAAATGTATATAATATCAATACTAATATTTCTACAGTTTTTTGTCCAAGAAAGTAATAAATTATACAGTGTTGAACACCACAGGCCTTTTGCATTAAGTATGAATCCATATTACACCAAAAAAAAGAGGATAAAGTCTATTAGTCTTTTACTGAAGAAACGAAGCAAGAGGTTGTAACTTCTGTAAAGGCATTGAGAACTGAATTAGGCAGAATGTTTACATTATAGAAGCTGTAAAGCAAAGAGCAGGGTTTCTACAGACTCATATGCAAATAGGTTCTTGCTGCCACTTAGGTTCAGCCAATCAAACCTACTTGCCCAAATTCTGAAAGGCAGAAGTGAAGGAGAAACCACACTCCGGGTGACATTTACATTTTTAAGCTACAGAGATTTCAGTATTCAGTAATTACCCTCCTGTTTGCTGAGAGGCAGGGTGTGACACAAACATTTGGCTGCCCACAATAATGTGTGTATTCTAGAGCAGGGGTTAGCAAACTTTTTTTGTAAGGGCTAGATAATAAATATTTTGCCATGTGTTTTCCGTTGCCATTGAAGTGTGAAAGCAACCATACACAACAGGTAAATTAAAAAGTATGGCTGTGTTCTAATAAAATTTTATGTATGGATACTGAAATTTGAATTTCATAAAATTTTTAGGTGCCACAAAACATTCAACCCTTGTGTACTGTTGGTGGGAATGTAAGTTGGTATAGCCACTATGGAAACAGTATGGAGGTTCCTCAAAAAATTTAAAATAGAGCTACCATATGATCCAGCAATTCCACTCCTGGGTATTTATCTGAAGAAAATTAAAACACTAACTAAACGCTAACACTAACTAAACACTAACACCAGCTAACACTAACTAAAGATATATGTACCTCCATGTTCACTGCACCATTATATACAACAACCAAGATATGGAAACAACCAAAGTGTCCACTGAGAAATGAATGGATGAAGAAAATGTGTATATATACACAATGAAATATTATTCAGCCATTAAAAAAAAAAAAGAAGGAAATCTTGCCATTTGTGACAACATGGGTGGGCCTTAAGGGCATATGCTAAGTGAAATAAGTCAGACAGAGAAAGACAAATGCCATAGGATCTCACTTATATGTGGAATCTAAAAAACAAAACCAAGCTCATGAGTACAGAGAACAGACTGGTGGCTGCCAGAGGTGGGCCAGTTGGGGGGGGACTGGGCAAATGGGTGAAGGGAGTCAAAAGATACAAACTTCCAGTTATAAAATGATTACGTCATGAGGATGTAATGAACAGCATGGCAACTATAGTTAATAATACTGTATTATGTATTTGAAAGTTGCTAAGAAAGTAAATCTTTAAAGTTCTCATCATAAGAAAAACAAATACAACTATGCATGGTGACAGATGTTAACTAGACTTTTTGTAATGATCATTTTGTAATATATACAAATACTGAGTCATTCTATACACCTAAAACTAATAAAATGTTGTAAGTCAATTATACCTCAATAATAATTTTTTTTTAAACCCTATTATTCTTCTTTTGATTTTTTCAACCATTTAAAAATGCAAAACTCATTCTTAACTGGAGGGACACACATAAATTGTTGGAGCCAGATTTTGCCTGTTGGCCATAGTTTGCTAACCCTTGCAACCGTATTCTGATCCATAGAGAAAGCAGCAGCTCCCCTGAAGGCCCAGCTCTGTGGTACAGCACTAGGAGGTGTTTATAGAAGGTCAACCATGAGCCTAAAATCTGTTTCTTCAGCCCTTTCTATCCCTTCATAAACCACGAATACCCTGTAATAAGTATCCTTCTGCTTAAACTGGCTAGAATGGATTCTGTTCTCTGCAACTAAATCCTGACTGATCCATACTGCTACTATATATTCTTTAATATCAAGTATCCAGTGTTTAAATGTTCAATTACTTTATAAATGTCATTCTTTATAGTTATTTTATATGAATCAGGATCAAAATAGGGACCAATTATTGCTATTGGGTGATGATGTCCTTTAAGCCTCTCAACGTGGGATTCCCCAGTTTGTACAGGGTACGTACTGTTGCCTACTGGAAGACCTGTGTGTTCATTTATTAAGCAACCACCGTGTGCCAGGCAGTGTTCTAGGTCCTCAGAACACAGAGGGGGAATATAGGCATAGTAATAAGCATGTGTCCCTTGGGAGCTCAGATTCTAGTGAAGGAGGGAAAAAAATAAACCGATATATGTCTGATGGTAATGGCTACGAAGAAAAACTAAGTAAGCTTTGAAAATAGAACATTCCCAGGTTGCTTGTTTGAGTCTGCACAGTCAAGGAATGCTTTTCTAAGGAGTTAACACCAGAACAGAAACTTGAATGAATGAGAGAGTAATCCATAAGGATTTCTAGGGGAAGAATTTTCCAGGCTGAGGGACAAGCAAAATCAAAGGCTGGATGGAAGAACGTGCTTAGCATGGCTGGATAACTGTAATGAAGCCAGTAAGGCTAAAGCAGAGAGAGGGGGGGGGAAGTGTTAAGCTGTCGATTGTCTGCACTGTGATTCAGTGTTTACTTCTCTTCAGCCACTCTGAATCAACTGACACCAAGGCGACAGCTCTGTACACTGTCTCCTCCACTCTGCTGTGTCTTCCCACTGTTTTCTGCATAAAAAGTACATCTGTGTCTTTTCCTGCAGCCTCACCAAGCCTGCCACTCTGTAGCCCCTATGCCACCGACTTTGGGAGAGCTCTGTGCCACGTTTAAGATGTTTGTACACTTCCTCAATTTGCTCTAAAGATTACAGCTCTTCTTGTAGTCTGAGGATTGGGATTGTGGCTTTCTACTCATTTCACTAAAGTTAAAAGATTTCTTCCCTAGTCTTCATCCTTTTAGTTATGTCCAGTTAGCATTAGGAAGCAGAACAGAATACAAATGCTTTCACTCATTTATCTTTAAGTGGAAATCCTTTATCTTATCTACCACTGATAAATTTAAACATCCATTAAGAGTAGTACATCTATAGATGGGCAGAACTTAAATTTCTCAATTCCTACATTTTCTATTTCAGTCAATAGATTTTCCTATTTGAAAATCTGAGAAATTATAAACCACCAAGATCTATAAACTGATAACTCTTGTTCAAAAAAATTAGCACAAAATCAACTTTAAATGTATACTAAAGTATCTAAATAAATATAAAATTGTGAACGATAGTAAATTTCTACTATGATACTTATATTCAAGCTAAGAAATGATAAAAGGCAAATAAATGGGTATCGATATCCAAATGAATATGCAGTGAAAAGAGAATAAGTAAACGTTGAAACAACAGAATATAAGTTAAGTAAACATAGCATTATTACTTTCAAGAATATAAGCTCCGGTTATGTTAATAAAAGCTTACTTTGGTTTCCGATTTAAATAATCGTCAAAATGTCTTGTACTTACCATAAATCGATTTGCATAAAAAGTATTCTTCTGAATCATCTAAAGGTACTTTAAAAATGTCAGCTCTTTTAAATGGGTAAACAGCTTCCTCAATCTCAGTTATTCGACTTAGTAAATAAATCCTTTCTTCATAAATGTAAAGTTTAGTTTAGCTCTTACTAAGTTATTAAAAACACTGAATTAGTGAGTTCAAGCGATTATAAACAGTACAAAATTTTGTATGTGTTAACTTTTATTTCCTTGTTCATTTCTAACACTTCTTACATCCCGGTACTCTGCTAAGTGTTAGTTAACAGAAAGATAAACAGACCATGTTCTACCCTCTAGGGTCTCACAGTTAAGTTAAAGATACAGAAGTAACGTGATAACTACTATAACAAACAATAAGTAAACAAGATGCTATGAGAACACAAAGGAAGAAGCATTTGACGATCAACAGAGAAAATGACATTTGAACTTTGTTTTGGAAACTGAATAGGCGTTCCTTCAGCTGACAAATAGGCCCGACCTTATTTCTGGCAAACAGACCATATGTATACTGAAGAGAAAGCACAAGATATGCTGCTGTGTCTTTCTAGTAGGTTAGCAGAGCTGGAGCACAGGGTGAATATGGGGAAAAGCCGGAGATGAGGTTTGCATAGAATAGGTAGACGTGGGCAGATCATAAAAGGCCTTTCATATTGGATAACAATAAATGCCCATTAAGCAGGAGAGCAATATATTTCTAAGCATAGTGTGAAGTGTGAAATGAATACTTTAATTATCCCTCAGTGATAAAAGCAGTGGCAGTGGAGGTAGGGGGTGAGGAGCAATGGTATGGGAAAACGTCACCAACACAGGATTAACAATCTGGGAATGAGATGTCTTTCGGGATCAAACAGAACAGACAAAGAAGAATAAGATTTCTAGCCTGAGGTACTGGAAGAATGGTAGTGTCATCAACTAAGCAAGGAAACAGAGTAAAGTAATAAGAACTAATAGGACAGATAAAAAGAATGGTGAAATAAAAGAGCCATGAGAAAATGTAAAGCAAAATAAAAACCCAGGACGTGGGCTCAGGAGAGGAAAAAGCAGATATATACCTAAATAACACATCCAAAACAAGAGGTAACGTAACAAATAATAAGCAGAGATCTTCAATTTAAATGACTGTGATGTTATTTTCTATTTTCCAAATAGAAAAAACTATAAGCATATTTGTAAAACTTTTTTTAAAAAAGCATTTCTATCTATTGAAAAAGATTTTCTGAAATTTAATATATGTCTGGGTTAAAATAAATACTGCAAAGAAGGAGATACAGTAAAAGTAAGTATTCCACCACTGGGCCCTAGTTGGCCTTCCCAGAATCGATCATTGTTTTTCATCTCTTGAATATCTTTGCAAAGCTATGTTACATGTGTATAAGCAAAAAGATAGATAGATAGATATTCTATATATGCTTATTTAAATAGCCTATTAAAAATAAACAATATGCGAAGATATATTTGTATTTCCTAAACATGGTATTATATTAATCAAATTTATAATGATAGCGCTAAAAATCTAGTCAATTAAAAAAGGCATTTCTACTCACAAGTAGTGTGCAATCTTAATTTGCCAATAAACTTAATGGTAGTAAAGATTAAAAACAAAACCCCACTAAATTCTCTTCCCATACAGTGACCTTCAGGGGATTCCTTGGATAACAGGTTCTGAATGTGTGAGCACAATAAGGCCCATTTCCCTGACGGTATTTTTAACTCAAGACTTGAAATCTGGGCTCCAACTGGAAAGAGGGGCGGGGGAAAGATTATGAATTAGTCTCTAATTCAGAATATTTTACTAGACATGGCTAGCCCAGGTCCACTACTTATCTTATACATGAGGGATTTTCAACCTGGTTGGACCTTATACATGAGGGATTTTCAACCTGGTTGAAAATCTGATTCAAATCTGATTCAACCTGATTCAATCAGAATCAATCAGAATCAACTAAGGGCCTTGAAAAAAGATTCTGATTCCCATTCAAATCAAAATCTCTGGGGCTGGAGCCCAGGCATTGCCTTCACAGGTTCCCCAGTTGATTCTAACATGCACCCAGGGTTGAGAATAGAAACGTAAGATCAGATTTAATGGAAGGCACCCTTAACCTTTTTATCTTGTTACTAAATAATGTTCTAGTATGGGAAATGTACTTTTAAAATTCTTGGGCAGGGCTTCCCTGGTGGTGCAGTGGTTAAGAATCCGCCTGCCAATGCAGGGGACACGGGTTCAAGCCCTGGTCCGGGAAGATCCCACATGCCGCGGAGCAACTAAGCCCGTGCGCCACAACTACTGAGCCTGTGCTCTAGAGCCCGTGAGCCACAACTACTGAAGCCCACGTGCCACAACTACTGAAGCCCACGCACCTAGAGCAAGAGAAGCCACCGCGATGAGAAGCGCGCTCACCACAACGAAGAGTAGCCCCCGCTCGCCACAACTAGAGAAAGCCCGCGCGCAGCAACAGAGACCCAACTCAACCAATAAAAAAACAATAGAAATTAAAAAAACGAAACAAAACAAAACTCTTGGGCAAAGGTGGCGCTAAATCATCAGTGTTCCTCATACAGGACAAAGTGAGATGGGAAATCTCACAGTGCAGCACCCAGTAGAGCATCACCTCACGTTCTCTGGACAAGCCTAACAGCCCAGTACAAACCCGCTCTGAGTAACTGCGTTATGGAAGAAACAGGGTCAAAAGGTGGGAATGCATTTAAATCTCCCTGATTTACAAAGAAGTTTCACACTTAGAGACAACCAAACTTATATTAAAATTTAACAACCGAACAGCCAGAGACAATGATCACTACTTGACTGCAAAAAATCAGCAGTGAAGTGAACAAATGAGACCCCCAAGAAGTTGCATACTCAACATCTCTTTTATAGGGATTCTAACCTAGGGGACATGGAAGAGCTTAAGCCTGTGATGTCCAATATGGTGGTCACTAGCCAAACTTTATAACAGTTACCTCTTATAAAAAAAGCATATATAAACAGTAGCACTTCCCACCCACGGACATAACCTTTCACCCATCACATCAAAACAAGTAGGACTATGATTAGTACCAAATGTTCTCCTACCTCTTTGATGTTGTCATGGTCCTGGGGCTTCACTGCTTTTTCAGAAGAGTATAACTAATCGTAAACCATAACCAGAAAGATACACCTCCTTTGCTTTATTCACCATCTCCAATTTCATTAGCTGGTGGTATATCCAAGATTCTTTGCCTTCCTTTTAACCCCACACCCCTGCTTTGTGGCAATGGGAATCACAACAAAATACTACTAATGGAAAGCTAATTCTGCATCCCACAGACAAAACAAACAGAAACAACAGCTTTCCAATAGCAACTGTAGAATGCTGTTCCTTAGAAGAACTCCAAGGCATGAGCATAAACCTAAGATTTAATACCTAATTTGTCATCAGGAACTTCACAAAATAAAGACAATGAACTCCCAGATTAACTTCCATTATGGATAAACAATCTGGGTTTGAAATTGAAAAAATGAACAAACACACATAAAGAGACTGTATGCCATGGTGTGATGGCTGTCTATTCAGTCACACTCAATTTATAGGAAAAAAGTCAACTGTTTGATTGATTTTAAAATCTAGCAGCTCTCACTATGATTCTCTGCTCTTAATACATCCCTGAAAAAAAAAACCTCCCTGCAATATCTCATCATATCTTAAGTAAGTCAAATAAAAATTACTGAAATTTGGGTATGTACTTTATTTGGGAAGACAAGATTCCTCTAAGCAAAAGACCTCACATGAACATGAATAAAAGTAGAAGGCAAAAAAGAGTCTCAATGTAGGACAAGACCAAAGTCTGTCTTACCATAAATTATATAGGCCTGATGTGTGAACTATAAGGTCTGAGTTCATTAAAATTCCATAATTCAAATATTACTAAACTAAGTATTTTAAAAAATCAATAAACCAGCAGGTTCTTATCAAGTTAAATATATTGATCATGTAGCTGGCAATCCTGTTCTTAGACATTTACCATAGAACAGGGGTTGGAAAATTATGGCCATGTGCGATACCTGTTTTGTAAATCAAGTCTTATTGGAACACAGCCACATCCATTCTTTTTTGTATTGTGTATGGCTGTTTTCATCCTACAAGAGCATAGCACCTGCAACAGAGATCATATGGCCTAAAATACAGCCTATCTAGTCCTTTACAGAAAAAGTCTGCTGATCTGTATAACTTATGATCACATAAAACCTATACACAAAGTTTATAGCAGCTCTATTCATTATGGCCAGAAAAACGGAAACAACCCAAATGTCCTTCAACCAGTTAATGGATATACAAACTGTGGCACACGTAACTCAACAGTAAAAGTGAATAAACTTGATACACACAATAACTTGAATGATTCTCAAAGGCATTATGCTGACTGAAAGAAAACAGTCTCAAAAGGTTACACACTGCATGATTCCATTTATATGATATTTTTAAAAAGAGAAAACTTTATTGATGAAGACATATTAGTGGTTGCCAGGGGCCAGAGGTGGAGAGAAAAGTGTATAAACAGATAGGACAAGGAAATTTTACGGGTGATAAAAGTGTTCTATGTCTGTATTGTGGTAGAGGTTACACTAATCTGTGTATCAAAGTTCATAGAGCTGTACTCCAAAGAAAGATAAATTTTACTGTGTAATAATTAGAAAAATAAAAATTTTATAAAACAGTATGTTAGGTTAAAGAAAAACAATAAACTAATAAGGAAAAAGACTCCAAAAATTCAGGCCAAAGAATGAGAGTTTACCAAGAAAGATCAGATCAGCAAGTGTGGTCTAGGTCGCTACACTCTTGGGTTTTATTCCTGGTTTTTATCATTGAATCACTATGAAGCATTACATCACAGAGAAATACTCTCTGTGATTTTTGTGCACACAGTTTGACAGGTGATATCTGAGGGTGAACATAAAACCCTCAATGCAATACTTCCCCTGTCAAATATGACATATTACATGAAGAAATACTGCAATCCAAGTTATCTCAGAATACCCCCATTCTGCTCTCCAGATTTAGCCACAAATATACAGGTATGTTTTATATCATAGTTGTCAGCCCTTTTTCCACACTCATCACCTCCAAGCTGTCTAGAAAATCTGACATCTTATTCCATACACACATCGAAAGATTCTACCATATATGTTTTAGTTCTGTACAAGGTCTCTAACTTTCTTTTCGGCAGCCAGACCTGCAGACTGCCCATGAGCAGTGTGTAAACTAACTGCCAACCACATTTAATAAAAAGATAAATCTGGCAAATACAAAATAATTTTCAGGGAAAACAGAGGTATGGGAATTAGTTCTTTCACAGACTCAATAATAAAAACAACTTTTAAATTAGTTATATATTTTGTAAATCCAATAAAATAGGTTAAAAAAATCAAACATGAAAAACTGGAAGATTAAGATCCCTGTACCAGTAAGAACATTCAAATTGATTGCTTCCATTGTGTATAATTAACAGACCATGTCTCAAGTTAAAATCTGGAAGACAAAGGACTCAGGAATGACCACTAATTGTAAATCATTTACATCGACATCAAAGAGAAGAAAAATTTTTCATCATGACAGAAAACACATTCAGAAGTCTCTAGCTTTTTGTGGTGACTTTAAAATGTCAACAAATTCTTAGATACCTTCAAAAACAGGAGCCTATCTCCCTTCCTCTTGAATGGGGACTCCTAACAAACAGGATGCTGGGAGTTAACACTACGTAACTTCCAAGACTAGGTCATTAGAATGAATTCAAATCCTAGCTCTGCCATTTACATTAATTCCTCTTTCAAGTCTATGGTCAGGATCAGAGATAATGTGCGTTAAGCCTTTTACGTGATGCCAGAACATTAAAAGCTTAACATATAGCTTCTAACTAACCACTTATATATAGTTCTCAAAGGCTCCTGGAAGGTGTGTATTATCAAAAGTTAAAGATGAAAAATGTTTATTATGTTGTTAAATGAATGAAAGTCACAAATTGCTGAAATCAAATGAAACTACAAACAGCATAAGACTTTTAGAAAAAAAATCTTGCTTTCTATTAGGTTGAGTTATGTAAAATGTGATTTTTGTCAGGTCAGAAACGGTAGAGTACCAGCAATTTTATATGGTTAAACCTAATGGTAGTTATATAAAGAAAATACAGGTAGGCATAGAAATATTATGGAAAAGGCATTTTCTTATTACTAAAAACTGAAATAAATTTATATCTCACAAGTTATGGCATAAGAAAAACTGAAGCCAAGATTGCTATATAATGAACTAGTCAGTCTTTTTTTCATAGCCATTTTAATATGTCAGTTATTAACCCAGCCTATTCTGAGATCAAACAAAAGTTAAATATATTTGTATATAGTTATAGCAGTCTCTATCAGAAATATCACCAGGAGGCATTGAAACTGAGGGAAATAATGGCTTACAGAAATGCCTTAAGAACAATTCACAGATTTTTAGATTATAGTGAAATATAAAACATGTTTTTCAAAAAGCAAGAAACTACTCTCTCCAAATCAGACAAAAGATGGGTCTTATAAAAGTTAGGAAAATAATTGGAAAAACAGCACCTTGAAACAAAAACACAAATTCCCATTCATTTAATTAACATTCACTGAGAGCCAGATACTGGATGTTGCCATGGAGGTAAACACGGAGAAAACACTGATAGTTAAAATATGTTCATGGAAAAAAGGAGAAAATACTGCTCATTATGAGCTCCTTTTAATTTATCATTTTAAATTGCAAATATTCTGACAAATTTAATAGTAATGGAATTATTTCTAAAGATCATATATCTTATGCTTAAAATCCTATTTATTTATGACAGTTAAGTTCTAGGCACTCATTTAATATTCAAAACAACCCTATAAGTACTGTTATTATCCTCATTTTAAAGAAGAGGAAACTGAGGCATAGAGAGGTTAAGTACGTAGCCCAAGGTCACAAGACCAGTAAGTGGTAGAGCCTAGATTTAATCAGGCTGTCTGGCTCCAGAGTTAGTACTCTTAATGACTTTATTATGCTACCTCTCATATTCAACTTCATTAGGTTACCGCTCAGATTCAACTTTATTAGCATGGATCCAAATGCAGCTGACTTTCTGATACCAACTCTGACAAGCAAGGAAGAGGACTGAATTAAAATAAACTATTATTCTCAGGCACAGTATTTAAAAATCTCTGACTCATTAATCTGTTAATAGCTTTTCACTGCACAAACTGGCAAATCATTTGTTAGAGTGGGTAACAAATCTGAACCAAAGATCACTCACATGGACAAAAACAAAATATCTACTGGTTCATGAACCTAAGTATGATGACCCTGATTTAGACACAGACAGATGGAAGAGATCAAACAACCAAAAGAAACAAAAAGAAAATTTTAGGTATAGAATACAGGCGCAAAGGCTCAAAGATGATCCAGAAGTCGTATTTTGGGGAGTGAACGTTCGAGAAGTTGTTTGATCGTTACAATGTTCTGCTATGGACTGGCAAACTACAGCTCATGGGCCAAATTTGGCCCACAGCCTGTTTTTGTAAATAAAGTTTTATTGCAACGTAACTATTTTCATATGTATTGTCTAAAGCTGCTTTTGTTGAACAGCAGAGTTGAACAGCTGCAACAGGGACGGTATGGCCCACAAAGCCTAATATATTTACATTGTGGCCTTTTACAGAAAAAGTTTGCTGACCTCTTGTGTTATACTCAACAAATCAAGTAGGAAACAAATGTAGAAAACATGATCTGATCTTAAAAAATTGATTCTTACTTTACATAAGCATTAATTAATATCAAATGCATTCTATGGCTAGAGACTTGCAGTTGAAGGGATACCAAATTTCATCAAATCCAAGTTACCATCAATTATAAGACTACTGTTATTTTATGTACCACCAAGAAAAAACACTGCCAATTTAAAAAAAAAAAACATAACTTCCTATTATATCTACTGTAAGATGATTCTAGTTTCAAAATTCTGCAAATGAGAAAAAAGTGTATCTTAGAATTGATGAAATATAGTAAGTACATCATTCTACAATGACTTAAATTCATAAACGAAAGGTAATAAGGTTGTGATAAATCTACTAAACGGGATTTCTTATCACAGGGTACTTGAAGGCACAAGGGGTTTCTCTGTAATACTGTGCCAATACCTATAAGTACCGAGAAATATTAATAAAGAACAAAAGACTAAGGTTTTGCAGGCTGTCCCACATGTAGGGCACTAGAGAAGGAGGTCTACTGTTAAGCCCCACTGTACAATGCATGCTGGTCTTTCCAAAACATTGGTAGCTGTATTGGGTACATTTAGGTGACAGAAAACTGAAATAACACATATGGAATACATGTTTTCCTTTTGATATTAAACACATGATCACATTTCAAAGCAAAAGGACACCTCTAGAGAATTTTCCATAGCAGAGCATACATGAAGAGAGTTTGAGTCACTGCTTTTACTTGGAAGGAGGGAGGGAGAGAAAGGGAAAAGACAAGGAGAGCAGGATGGAGGGAGGGAGGGAAAGGGTGAATTAGAAGCAGACCTCATAGATTCAAATTTAACACTTTATTTTTGCCTTCAAAGTATTAGATTATCCAATTTTATATCTGACAATGAACAATTTAATATGCAATTGAGAACTCGATGTTAATAATTACAAAGCTTTAATACATAAGAGTGAAAATTTTTATAATACTGTTTTAATTCATTCTCATACTCATTAGACTTCATATTTCAAAACAAACCTTTATCTTAGTATTTCATTATTTAAGAGATAACCTTCTTTAAAGGCAGCAGAGTTAGGACAGTCTAAGAAAAGCAGGACAAAAACAGTGTATGAACATTTAGCAAAGAATAGTTTTCAGATATTTAAGAAACTATGCTACACGCCCATATATTCATGTGTTACATGTCTATATCTACCTTGCTCTCTAACACTGTATGAGAACAGGGGGAATGGCATTAAATACAACACCTGTTTCAGAGTGGCTCGCCTGCTCACAGACACACATATAAACAAATTAAAAGCAAGGAAAGGGAAAATAAAGAACATTGAGTATTTACTATGTACCAGACACTGTCCTAGATGCTTTGGATAAATTAATTCATTTAATCTTCAAAATAACTCTCCTCTTACTTCCTTTAGCAGATAAGGAAACTGAGGCTCAGACAGGTAAAATTCCAAAGTCATATATCTAGTAAATGGCTTAGTTATTCATTCAACAAGTGGCTGGGTGGAGCTTTAAACTTTTTTCTCATATACTACACTACTGTCAAATTGAAGCAAAGAAAGCATACATATCTTCAATATATATTAGATAGAAATAAACCAAATTTTCTGTGCTGTAGTTTTGCCTTTTGTTGTTTCACAAAATAAAGCAAGAATGTTGCCCACACATGCAAATTCTAAAAGCTGGAGTTCCTAGGGCATTCCCTCCCTAGAAAGGATCTCAACCATTCCACAACTTTAAATACCATCTGTATATCTCCTCTCAAACCTCTGAGCTCCAGGACTGCATAACTGTCTGCCATCTGACATGTCTACCAAATGACTTGCAGACATCACAAAATTAACATTGTCAAAAATAAACCCAATTTTCCTTCTCACTGAGCTCCAATCTCATTTAAGGATATTACCATTAACTGGTCTGCTCAAGCCAAAAACCTGAGTATTGTCCTTACTTTCCTTCTCCCTCACGATCCATGTTAAGTCCCATTGGTTCTACCTACAAACTAGACCTCAAACCCATCCTCTTCTCTCCCATCACTCTAGAACAAACCTCCATCATTGTTCATGCGGACTACTATCAATATAATGACCTCCTTACCATTTTCCCACTTCCTCTCTTTTCTCTTTTTTTGCAGGCAAAAAGTCTTTCTTTGGGGGGGCGAGGGGGTTAGCACAAATCATAACTTCAAAATTCTTCAATGGTTTTCAATATGCTGAATAAAATCCATATTGCTTATCATGGACTCTTAAACTAGATAATATGATCGCTTTCTACCTCTCAAACTTCATTCCACTTTCCCCCCCGGACACCTCCAGGCATCCTTTCAACTCCTCATACACCAACTGTTCACACTGCAGGGCACTAAAGCTCCTGGCAAGGATAACTCCTTCAGTTTTCACCTTCAAGGTCACTTCCCCTGACAATCTTTTTCTAACAATGTGGAAGTATCTGTCTTCCCATAGTCCTCTGTCACTTTGCTTTCTTTATTTCCTCCATAGATATCTATTTATCTATTATCTGCTCTCCAAAAGATGAACTCCAAGTAGGAAAAATATGTCTATTCTATTCACCAGTACATACCCAGCACCTAGTAAAATGCCTGGCACATATTAGGGACTCCAATTTTTCTTGAATGAGCAAGTTATATATATTAGGCTAAAAAGACTAATTTTTGTACAATTAACTTAAACTATTTTAAGCTACAAGTTTAAAAGATTATCATTTTCTCTCTTAAAAGTATGTAAATATGGCTCACAGATAGATGTGTTTGATTTTTTGAAGACCTGCAATAAGCCTTAAAGCAGTGAATACTGTGTCACATTCATTTTACAGACAATATAAAACTTCGATGACTTTCTTATTTTATTTCCAGAATCTAAGTGAAAGAGCTACAATAAAATTATGAATATTTAGAAAATAATTAGCTCATTTAAATAATTGTATTTATGTGCAATCTAGTTAACTTTGTATCATCAAAAATAAATAAATATTAAATGGGAAAAGAATTTGAAAAAGAATAGATACATGTATATGTATAACTGAATCACTTTGCTGTACACCTGAAACTAATACAACATTGTTAATCAACTATACTCCAATATAAAATAAAAAGTTAAAAAAATAAAATATTTTAAAGGCATACATTTAAAATTTATTTCCATTTGAACAAATGCATTTCAAAAGGAGGGAAAATGACCAATTTTGGTCACGTCCAAGGGAGAATCATAAATTACTGTTCCACTCTGTGATGGTTAGTTATAAAATACAGCCACAAATTCTTTGATACTCCTCCTTTCAAAGGTTGAGTCTCTTCTTAATTGTGAGTTAAATTTAGTGACAGAACAGAATGTAATGGCAGTGACTATGTGTGATCATGTTATAAAAGGCACTGTGGCTTCCTCCTTGTTATCTCTCTTGGATCATCTGCGCTGAAGGAAGCTGACTTCCGTGTCATGAGGATACCCAAGCAGCCCTGTGGAGAGCCCCAGTCAAACCACCAATAGCCCTGATCAACATCTTGATGATTACAGCCTCATGAGAGATTCCAACCCAGAACCACCCAGCTAAACCACTCCTGAATGGCTGACCTACAGAAACTATAAGATAATAAATGCTTGTTTATTTTTTTTAAGCTTTAGGGTAACATATCATAGTGATAGGTAACATTCATTCATTCATTCATTTATTCAATAAATATCAATCTGTGCCTATTATGTCCCAGTCACCAGGCCCCAAAGATACAGAGAACAAATAAGACACTGTATGTATCACAGAGGGGATGAAATTAAATAGGCTGGTAATAAGGTAAAAGTGCTTTTAAAAGGTAACTAACAAGACACTACCTGTATACCCAGCACATAATACCAGATTTCAAAAGAAGAGAGAGGAAGATGAGGAGAAGTTGTTGCAGGAGGCAAGAATGGTTATGGGTATAAATATCTACACGTTAGGGGTGAGGAAAGCACAAGAGACGACACCTGAAGGGACCGGACATATAAGCTCCAACTGGGTAAAGAAATGTGTGATATACCATACTCTGGGCTTTATCTAAAGGCAGTAGGGAGGCGTTGAGAATTTCCAAAAGGAGAGTAAAAAAAATTAGATTTGTATTCTACAAAGAGGACTCTGGCTGCAGTATGGAAAAGGGCTCCAAAGGAGCTCTTTCTAGTGCAGACAGTTAAGAGGAAATTGCAGGGACTTCCCTGATGGTCCCCAGGCTAAGGCTCCACACTCCCAATGAAGGGGGCTCGGGTTCGATTCCTGGTCAGGGAACTAGATCCCACGTGCACGTCGCAACTAAAGATCCTGTGTGCCGCAGCTAAGACCCAGAGCAGCCAAATAAATAAATTAAATATTTTAAAAATTATTTTAAAAAAAGGAGATTGCAGCCATTCAGTTTAGGCAGGATGATGGCCTGAAAAATGTTAGCAACAAGAAAGACAAAAAGTAGTAGGTGAAATCAATAGACATTAAAAAGGTACAAAAACAGAACTTTGGGATTATATTTGAAATTAAATGTCATCAACATCTCAGAGCTCTAAAAAAGGAAAATTACCATACTATAAAAATATTTTGAACAAATAAAAGAAAAATCTTAATTGGTATATGTTGTATACCTTCTAAATTAATAAAAATCACCAGTACATTCTGAAAATGGAAATGAATTTTTAAATTATGACTGTCCAAAAAAAAAGGAGCTATAAAGTCAATATGATGAAAGCGTAAGTGGTTTTGCATCATTCTAATTCACGTAACCTAAAATTTTAAGTCATTTATAACTGATAAGCCCAACTCTATATATTTCTAACATTTTTTTTATTGCTGATATCAAGAACAGTTTTATTTTTTCCCCTTTTAAGATAAAAGGATATGGCATTACCTCTCCTTGAGTATGTGAGTCAGGTATGTCAGAATACAGCTCACTGTTCTTATTTGGCTCAAGAGTTCTATTTAGTTTTTCTAAGGCTGGACTCAAATTCTTCAGGACTTCAGTGCCCATAAATTTTCAACTTAGGAACTGGCTCTAAGCTATAAAGTAAGCTCCTCTAGGACAGAGATGATGACTTCAACATTTTTCTATCCCCCACTGCATTTTGACCATAGTAGAGATTAAAAAATTTTTTATTGAATGGATTTGCCCTAAACTGTATACTAGCAGTCTGTTCCTACACACACACATGCACACAACTACTAAAATATTTACTGATGAAATGATGTTTGGGATTTGTTTCAAAATAATTCAGGGGTAGAATAAGTGTATGAGGATATCGATAGAACAAGACTGGCCATTATACAACTTTTAAAACCTTGTGAGACCTATTAGAAAAAAGTGAAAGTAATCAATTGAGTTATTAAGGAGGGGTATCTTTTTAATGTATGGGACAGAATTAATTACTTTATAACAAACTTTAAAGAGGTTAAATTTACTTTCTTAGAGGCTTTTGCTTTTAATTTATAGCCCAGTATTCTTGTTACAAAATATTTTTACTTCATGGTTCTAAACCCCAAATAATTTATTTTAGAACTATAGTTAAAATATTGGAGAGAATACTCTTTTAAGGGAAGAGGATACAAACCTAATCTGAAAAAACTGATGAAAATAAAATTTGTATATCAACAGAGAAGGAAAATAGCAGCTGATGTTCAAGTTTTCTAATCTTTGTTGCAGACTGAAAGGACCAAAATTAAGTTGGGTATTTGTAACATTAAAAAAAAAGCCTAATAAACAGTTATTTGGTTCTGGCTTAATAATTAAGAGTCATTACAAGTTCCTTATTGGAAATGTTCCTTACAAAATGCCAATATTTTCTTTTATGAAATTCCTGAAGAGTTTCATTACGTAGATTACTTCCAGAACTAAAAGAAAAGTGACATTTAACATGAAATTAAAGGATCACTTAATAGATTATGTGAATAATTGGTTTTTCCCGTTCTTTTTATTCTTTCTGTGAGCAAATACAATTAACGTTTCATTTTTTGTCTTTATGCTTTTCCTTCTAATTTCCAAAGAAAGTGCAATATCAATTAAATAACCCCAAATTTGCTTGCTTTAATATTAATTTTCCTGGTAACCTAAATCCAGCAGAACTTATTATAAAATTGATATTTACAGTTCTTTTTGGAGTACTGTCAATTAAATGAAACTATTAAATGCAAAATTTAAAGATATATTAGAAATCTTTTAAAAGGCACACATTAAGAATGATAAGTCAGTTAAAAATAAAACATATGATATAGTAATCAAAACAACATTGTTCTGGCCTAAGTATGGACATATAGACCAATGGAATAGAACAGAGAGCCCCAAAATAAACTTTCACATATATGCCCATTTGATTTTCAACAAGGGGGCCAAGACCATTCAATAGGGAAAGGACTTAAAAAACAACAAAAAAACGTGATGGGAAAACTGGAAATCCACATGCAAAAAAAACGAAGTTGGACTCTTACCTTACACCACCTACAAAAATAAACTTAAAATGGACCACAGACCTAATCTGAAAGCTAAAACTATAAAATTCTTACAAGAAAACATAAGAGAAATTTTTCATGACCTTGGATTTAGCAATGGTTTCTTAAATATGACACCAAAACCACAGGCATCAAAAGGAAAAACAAATAAATTTGACTTCATCAAAGTTAAAAACTTCTGTGCATCAAATGGCACTATCTAAAGAGTGAAAAGACAATCCACAGAAAGGAGAAATATCTGCAAATCACATCTCTGACTAGGGTTTAATATCCAGAATATATAAAGAACATCAAAAAGACAACCCAATTAAAAATATAGGACTTAAACAGGCATTTTACCAAAGAATGTATACAGTCAATAAGCACATGAAAAAATGCTCAAAATAATTAGTCAGCAAGAAAATGCCCATCAAAACCACAATGAGATACTACTTCACATCCACTAGGATGGCTGTTATAAAAAAATAACAAGTTTTGGCAAAGATGTGGAGAAATCAGAATCCTTGCGTAGTGCTGGTGATAATGTAAAATGGTGTAGCCACCATGGAAAACAGTATGGCAGTTCCTCAAAAAATTAACCACAAAGTTACCCCATGACTCAACAATCCCACTCCTGGGTGGGTGTGTGTGTGTGTGTGTGTGTGTGTGTGTGTGTGTATAGAAGAACTGAAAGCAGAGACTCTAACAGGTACTTGTGAGCCAACGTTCATAGCAGCAGATTTCACAATAGCAAAAGGTGGGAATAACCAAAGTGTCTGTCAATAGATTAATGAATAAACAAAATGTGGTATATACATACAGTGGAAGATTACTGAGTCATAAAAAGGAATAAGGTTCTGATATATGCTACAACATGGATTGAACCTTGAAAACATACTAAGTGAAATAAGTCAGACACAAAAAAGAAGGACAAATTTTGTATGATCACACTTACATAAAATATCTAGAATATGGACATTCATAGACACAGAAATAGAGGTTACCAGGTGCCAAGAGAAAGGAGAATGGGGAATTACTGCCTAATAGGTACAGAGTTTCTGTTTGGGATGATGAAAAAGCTCTGGAAATAGATAGTGGTGATGGTTAGACAACATTTGGAATATATATAATAGCACTAAATTGTACACTTAAAAGTGGTTAAAATGGTAAATTTTAGGTTATGTATTTTACCAGAATTTTTAAAAATTAAAGCATTTAAGATTCAATATTATTCGTGAAATGCAGAATTTAATTATACCTAAGCCTATCACAACAAAAATTTCAAATTAAGAAAAACTGATGCAGTACTACCTTCAAGATATATAGCCAACATTAATATCAAGCATCCAACTCCACTGGCCATACTAAAAAAGAAGCTTATAAATTAACCCAAAGAAACACATTTTTGTTTTTATAGAAAGAACTTGGCATTCAAGACAAGCTAAACTCAGAAACACTGCATGGAAATAAAAGCTAAGTTCATTGCGCCTTGAAGTCTTTAGTTGTCTATTTTTACTTTGTTTCTATTTCCACATGGACAACTCTCTCTTTAAACTTGTTTAAAAATGGGACTCCCAAGAAAAAATATGTGCATGTAAATTTTTTTTTTTGCATGTAAATTTTTAATAATCAAAACTATATAATTTCTTGGTAGTAGAAACTTTTTAAGTTTTAATTTTACTTATTTTTGGCTGCATTGGGTCTTTGTTGCTCCATGTGAGCTTTCTCTAGTTGTGGCGAGCGGGGGCTACTCTTTGTTGCGGTGCACGGGCTTCTCATTGTGGTGGCTTCTCTTGTTGCGGAGCACAGGCTCTAGGTGTGCGGGCTTCAGTAGTTGTGGCACGCAGGCTCAGTAGTTGTGGCGCATGGGCTTAGTTGCTCCGCGCATGTGGGATCTTCCCAGACCAGGGCTCGGACCCATGTCCCCTGCACTGGCAGGCGGATTCTTAACCACTGCGCCACCAGAGAAGTCCGGTAGTAGAAACTTTAAGTGTGCAAACCTCAATTAACAGAAAGTAGGAGAAAAGGTCTTACATGCTTTTGGCAAGCAGCACAAAACCAATCACTTAACATGCTATTTTCTAATAAGGAATGCTACTATTTTCCAAAAACTAATAAAGAATGTTTCATAATAAAAAACAATCTTGAAATTACATTTGATGTTCCTAATTCACAAAAGTAGAGCCTTGTCATATATTTAGGGGGTAGATATTAATCATAAAAATGTTTTAACATCATGCTGGCTAGGTAAGAAGACCACCTTTTCGTGGACAAGCTGTAATTTTAGAAGAGGGACGAAAAACATCATAAACTAAAGCAAAACAGAAAGACAAAAAGGACAAGTCAAGAAATGCAAAATACAAGCAAAAGATAACATTTAGTCCATCGAGGCAAGTTCACAGAAATGGGCAGAGGAAAAACAGTGAATACAGACACATGCAGCAACACTCCCCTGTGATTATTATCAGTCCTCTTCATCCACTTCTTGCCAGAAAGCTTTCTGTCTTGCCATGATCACTACCATTGTTATCCTCAGTGAAAAAAAGAAACCAAATGTGGACTTTACTTATGCAAATTATTTACAGTCATTATATGAAGAATTTACTGATTTTCCTTCCTGCCTCTGTTAAAGTATTTTTAAAAGAACAGTGATATTCTCAGCATATGATTACTGGCAAGTGACTATCTGGCTTCTACCTGAGGAGAAGAGAAAGCTATTCTAAAACTCTGAAGTTGTAACTCAACTGGGTTTTGATGTATCAAGAATGTTGTTCCAAATAGGATACAGGCCCTTAAACTAAAATGAAGAAATCCCAGAGCTTTTGTGATCTCCAGTCATTCTCTGACACTAATCATGGCCTCTTGATAAACTGAAAATGAACATACTGAATTAATAAAACAATTTCCATGGAGGCTATCAAATGAAAACAATATAATTTCAGTTTAAAATAATTGCAGTACAAAGAAAATTCCATTAAGCAAGTTAGAATTTTTGAGTGTTTTCTGTGTTATGTTTAGATTCTAGTAGCAAATGTCTGTAGGTTATCTTTTTAGATGCACTGATAAAAGATGTTTGCTGGTTCTACTCTAATAACATTGAACCACGAAAAACATAAATACACTATATATGTAAATATATATGTACACAGTAAACAGTGTTTACTTTGACCAGAAATGAAAGGTATAACTTCTAATGAATCAATCAAGCGGACCTCTCTTGAGTTACTCCACTGATCCACGGCAACATTACTACTCTCTGACTTACTATCTTTCTCACCTTTTTTCTATACACTTCAGATCTGTGGATTTAGTGGAGTTACAGAAGCCTGAAAGAGGTCAGATCTGGTGTCAAGATCATTGAAAAGAGGCCAGAGAGCTTGGGAGGCCAGTTGGCCAAAGCCTACTAAGCTAGTCCAAACTTTCCTCTTTACAAAGATAATTCACAATAACTGAAAACCTATAAATCTAGATCATTTGGCCCAGTAGCTTTAAAAGCTATACTGAAGCTATAAGATAGGTATATATAAGTGTTAATTTTATGGATGTTTAAAATTTTCTGTAATAAAAAGTTAAAAGTAAAATAAATATATTGGCATATTCTATGTATGAAATTCTATGTATGAATATATTGGCATATTCTATGTATGAATTGCCATATTCTATGTATAAAATTATTATGGTTCAGGCTTTAAAATGTAAAATTGTGGGTCAGTGAGAAACAGGGCACAGAGAATTATCTCTGTTTCTCTGGTATAGATTACTACCTCATTCCTTCACTGTGAAATACACCAAATGCATTATGTTTTCTAACTATAACTCAAAAATGCCAGGGCAATAGAAGAAATCAATCATAAATTTGACTATATAAAATTTTTTTAATGGCAAAAAAAACACCATAAGCAAAGTCGAAAGACAAATGAAAACACTGGGAGATATATTTCCAAATATACATTACAGGTAAAGAGCTAATATCCCTAATATACAAAGACCTTAATAACTGAAGGAAAAAAAGACCAAAAATCCTAGTGAAAAATGGAAAAAGACATGTATAAATATCCCCATATATCTATATATGGCTCTTACAGATCTGAAAGATATAAACTCAACTGACAGGAAAAATACACATTAAAACTACACTGAGATACTATTTCTTTGCCCTTCAGATTGGCAAAACTCAAAGGCTTGACAATATACTCTCTTGGTAAGGCTGTGGAAAAATAGGCAGTCTCATATACATTGCCGGTGGGAATGCAAAACAGTACAACACCAGTGAAAGGGAATTTGGTGACATCTAGTAAAACTATATACATATCCATTTACCCTTTGACCCAATAAACCCGCTCCTATATTAATCCTGAAGATATACCTCCAACAACAGAAAAAGACATATGCACAAGGTTATTTCACTGCAGCACTCTAAAATTGCAAAATATTACCTGAATAGCCAAACACAGAACGCAGGATGAATAAACTGGCATACATACACAGAAAAATGATGGCAATCTCTATGAATTGATATGGAGTGATTTCCAGGGTATATTTTTCAGTGAAAATCACTACATGCCCAAGTACTTATATAGGCAGTATGCTACCTTTTGTGTTAGAAAAAGTGAAATAAGAAAACATAGGGCTTCCCTGGTGGTGCAGTGGTTAAGAATCTGCCTGCCAACGCAGGGGACACGGGTTCGAGCCCTGGTCCGAGAAGATCCCACATGCTGCGGAGCAACGAAGCCCGTATGCCACAACTACTGAGCCTGCACTGTAGAGCCCGCAAGCCACAACTACTGAGCCCGCATGCCTAGAGCCTGTGCTCCGCAACAAGAGAAGCCACCGCAGTGAGAAACCCGCGCACCACAACAAAGAGTAGCCCCCGCTCGCCGCAACTAGAGAAAGCCCGCGCGCAGCAACAAAGACCCAATGCAGCCAAAAATAAATAAGTAAAATAAATTTATTAAAAAAAAAACAAAACATACATATCTGCTCATTACCAAAAGAAAAATCAGAAGGATAAACAAGAAACCAATAAATTTTTTTACCTACAAAAATGGAGTGTTGCTTTTGTTTTGTTTTTGTAGTGGTATAGATGAAACAATTCTGAAACTATTTTAGGTGATACTCATTTAGAGCAAATGCGTAAGAATGTTGGTACTGTTAGGAGCCCATGTTCTCACTACAGAACAAAGGAGAATTGGAGAAATCAGTGTGAACTCATATTCTAAGATATACATCCAGGTTCAAACATACATCCATGAGCATATGCATGCAAATGTGTATATACATACATACATGTGTACGTATAAAGACATATTTTCTAGCTCTGTCCCCTCACAGGGCTCAGAAGTAAAGACATCAAGTAGCAACGTACATACTGTGTGTCCAGATCTTGGTTCTGTCATTCCCCATTCCCCACTCAAAGGGACCAGGGCTTCTAGGAGAAATGAGTGACTCTAGGCTGGGCAGAGAAGATATACGATGAGTTGTCTTATAAATGATGAAAATAATGAAGTGATTAAAAAAAAGTGATGGAGGCATGAAAAACGAAAGGAGGCAGCATGAAAACAAGAGGGTCCCACTGGTGAGATCTGAGACAATTTGAAGGCCAAAATATTTAAGGACAGTAATGAATTATTAATCATCAGGAAAAAAATAGGAATCCATGAGTTTAATAACTAATAATATATATAGATAAATAAAAGGGCTCTTATTACAGTAGGATGCTGAGTAATGACTGATAAAAGTAGGAGTTCTGGAGTTAGAAAAAACCATCATTTTAGAACCATGGTTTAAGCAAGCTATCATCAATGGATCCTACATATAGCGGATGAAATTTTGATGAAGAGTGGGATATTTTAATTGTCTTAAAGTATCTCCTCACGGATTGCTTATTAGTTGTAAGGGAGCAGAGTAACACAGTGGAGAAATCAGACAATGAAACAGGTGGTCAAATTTTGTATCACAAATAAAGAGCAGATGGACATTGTGTACCTCCAGATAAGATGTGCTAAGAAAGACACAACCTTTATGTAATATTCCATCTAGGAAGGCATAACCTGAATCTGATCAAGAGAAAACATCAGATAAACCAAAGATAAGGAATATACTGTTAAAAAAAAAAGGGAGGGAAGGGAATGACTGTATACTTTTAAAATGCCAATATAATAAATGACAAAGAAAGGTAGAAGAATAATTCTAGATTAAAAGATACTAAAGACATGACATTTAAATGCAAAAAAAGATCATAGACTAAATTCTGTATTGAAGGGGAAGAAATTTGCTATAAAGGACACTTATTTGATCAATTGACAAAATTGGAAAATGGTAGATTAGATAAAAGTAATGTAACAATGTTAAATCCACTGATTTTTTAGACTTTATGCAAGAGATTATCCTTATTCTTGGGAAATTCACACTAAGGTATTTAGGACTAAAAGGGCTATGATATAGTCAATGTAACTCTCAAATAGTCCAATTAAAAGAATACACATATATGCATATATGTATTTATAAATACATACACAGAAACATTCATTTACAAAGTGAATAATAAAGCATTTGAGGACAAATGGTTAACAATAGGCGAATCTGGAGTGAGGGTACATGGATGTTCTTTATATTATTTTTGTAACTTTTCTGCAAGTTTGGAATTATTCACCCTAAAATCATTATGTTCAAAATCTAACACATTATTTTTCTCCCTAAATTCTATTTTTTTAAATTAAATTTTATTTATTTGTTTATTTATTTTTGGCTGAGTTGAGTCTTTGTTGCTGGGCGCCGTCTTTCTCTAGTTGCCGCGAGCGGGGGGCTACTCTTGTTGCGGTGTGCGGGCTTCTCATTGTGGTGGCTTCTCTTGTTGCAGAGCACAGGCTCTAGGCGCACGGGTTTCAGTAGTTGTGGCACGTGGGCTCTAGAGCGCAGGCTCAGTAGTTGTGGCGCACAGGCTTAGTTGCTCCGCGTTATGTGGGATCTTCCCGGACCAGGGATAGAACCCGTGTCCCCTGCATTGGCAGGCAGATTCTCAACCACTGCGCCACCAGGGAAGTCCACTAAATTCTATTTTTTCTTCCATAATTTCTACATAGCAGAACAGGACCACTGTCAACCAGTCATCCAGCTAGAAACTTGGCAGTTAACCTAGATTACCCAAGGGTTTCAATTCATTTCCTTCTTTTCTTTCAACTCCCACACCCAAAGGGACATACCCTAAGGGACTATCTTGTATATTTGTCCTGTTTTCTCCAATCATACCAAACTGGTTCAGGTCCTAATCATTTAGCATTTCTCCTCTGATTTACTGTTACAATCTACTAATGCTCACCCTTTCTCCAGCCTTGGCTCTAAATCTCTCTAACCACTGCTACAGAGTGCCCTTCCCCACATGAAACCTGATCATGTCACTCTCTATATTTCTCAACTGGTACTGAGCATCGGTAGGAAAGAATGCACTGGGTCAACTTAAAAATCCCAATATTGATAAAATACACTGCTTTGGACCTTGAGATCCAAATAAGCAAAAATGATTGCCCAGAGCCTTAAGAGCTAGTCTAACATAATTGTAAACTTAGTCATGAAACAACTGCAAGAGCCATCCTGGACCCAATCCTAAAGCAACTGCTATTGAGCAATATATTCAGTGCCTGTTTCACACAAATAACATGAGATGGGACCTCTGGAAAAAGAGGTCATTAAAAGGAAAGAATGGAAAGAAAAGGTAGGGAATAGAAGGGAGGAAGGGTCGAGTATTGAAAAGTGAGGAGGGAAAAATAGAGAAGGTAACAGAAAGAAAGGGAGAAGAAGAAAAAAGTCTATTCTCTAGGATTTCAGGGTAAAAAATAGATCTGTCTCATGGTAAGATGTCAACCTTTTGAGAATTAACTAGCCCTCTTAATTGTTCCTAATGGAACAATTCCTTTATGAAATTCTATGTTCTTTATGAACAGTTGACATTTTATCAGAAGTTACTTGAGAGCAGTATTATTCATAATCAAAGAATATTCTATAAGCACTGAAAAGTATAAGCAAATATGGAGTCATGTTTCTACTGTTTTCACTTTGTAGACCCTTTTTCATTTCTCAGTTCAAGGCATCAATATAGACCCATATACTATATAAAACTATATACATTTATAATATATATGTATATATTATATACAGAAGCTATGAAATATATATTTATATCTCAATTCTAGGATCCCACTTTTGTAGCCATATTGTAGATTTTCGATATCAGTAATAGATTCAAATAACTTTCATGTGGCACTTTAAGCTGCACAATAAAGATAAATAAAACATTTTATTTTATAAATATAAAAAACAACAGATGGCAAATATATATTAAAGAGTTCATTAAACGATTTAGTTCCTCAGGGCAAAAATCTTACTTCTTATAGCTCTTTTCCAGTTTATAGAAATTATCATCCTCTTTCCCTAGAACTGGAACATTTTTATGAAACTGTTCTTTTAGGCAGTGAAAACAAAATCAAGAAGGAAGAAAACAAACTAAATAGAAGTACTGAAGATTAAATAAGTCTCAGCATGGTCTCCTCTCCCCACAAAAATATTGTTTTCATCACCTCATTTAGTCTTTCAGTAACAAGTAACATTTGTCCTTCAGACTTTAATTTAAAAATCTTGGGACTTCCCTGGAGACCCAGTGGTTAAGAATCCGCGCTTCCAATGCAGAGGGCGTGGGTTCGATCCCTGGTCGGGGAACTAAGATCCCAGAGGCCACGTGGTGCAGTCAAAAAAAATAATAAAAAATAAATAAAAAAAATAAAAATCTTAACTGTGCGTGCACTTGCGTGCGTGCGTGTGGAGGGGGTGGGATGGTGGCGGGGGAGAGAGAGACAGAGACAGAGAGGTAATACCAAAGGTCAATTCAGTTGACAGATGGGCTCTTTTGCTTGCATTTCTATAGGTCTAAGCATGTAAATATACTGGCCAATAGTACAGCAAAAACTTATATGCCACAAAGTTGTTTAATTTACTCTCCATACATATTGCTTAAAGAATTAAATGATAGCTAAATGCGGAAGTGTTTGACCTATCTTCTATTCCACTGGGAAACATGCTTAGAGATCTTTGAGCTTACAAAGGTAGTTTGTGTACCTCTTTAGATTTTATAAATAATGGGGGAAGGGAAAATCACCTTAGTCTTTTGGTGAAAAGATCATCAGATTCTTAATGAAGTCCTTATCAATCTGTAATGCTAATGATAGATACTCTTAGCAGTTAGTTCCATACACCATGTATCAACCTATCAAAAATAAAAATTCCAATTGGATAACAGATTAATAGTCCTTAACTCTATGAGTGAGATACTATTTTTCCTACCAAACTGCAAAACTTTAATCAGCTTATTTTTGTTCTTTCATAAAAAATTTTGAAAATAAAACAAATTCTTGCAAGGTACATCAAAAGCATTCAGGCAATAAATATCTAGCCCCACTGATTCTGGCTCACAGACCTGAGAGATCAATGAATCATTTTACAATACACAAAAACATAAATAATTACAAAATTTTTACACTTATTCTATTTTCTTAAAAGGCAGATTCCAGGGCTTCCCTGGTGGCGCAGTGGTTGAGAATCTGCCTGCCGATGCAGGGGACATGGGTTCGAGCCCTGGTCCGGGAAGATCCCACATGCCGTGGAGCAACTAGGCCCATGAGCCACAACTACTGAGCCGGCGCGTCTGGAGCCTGTGCTCTGCAACAAGAGAGGCCGCGATAGTGAGAGGCCCGCGCACCGCGATGAAGAGTGGCCCCCGCTTGCCGCAGCTAGAGAAAGCCCTCGCACAGAAACAAAGACCCAACACAGCCATAAATGAATAAATAAATAAATAATTTTAAAAAAAAAAAAAAAAAGGCAGATTCCATTAATGTTATTTTATAGCATTTACAGAATGTTTCTTAGGAAACCATCATTGCAGAGATTTCTTCAATGTAAAAATAAATGAAAATAACTAAATGCCATATCCATATCCTATTTCCTAGGCACTGGCAAAGTTTCCTGTATAGGTCTTAATTCTGCACAAAGAGATTTCACATTTATTTGACCATTTAACAGGATCCTGGCAATAATCCTGTGGGAAGAATAGCAACATGTGTCAAGTATTTACCATATGCCAGGCTCCACATTCAGCATTTTACATGCATTATCTCTTTAATTCTAACAATAATCATATGAAATTGATATTATCAATCCCATTTCTACCAAAGAGAATATTATGAATAAGAGAAGTAGCCCAAGGTCACATGGTAGTAACCAGAAAAACTAGGCTGCTTGAGAAACAGGTCTGCCTAACTCCAAAGCCTGTTCTTTCCCTTACACCATGCCGCTTCATCATCACAAAGGAGGAAACAGAGGCTGAGGTACTCAAACAAGACTGCTTAGCTAGTATGTGGTAAACAAGATCTCAACCTAAGATTTCTAATACCGAAATTCTTTTCACTATAGTACCTGGCACTTTCCACTTTGGTACCTATACAATCATTCTAAAACACAGAGATATAGCCAATGTACAAAATCATGCCTCCATATTTTCCCCTGAAAATTTCCAAGAAGCAGTACCCATTAATATGACACCTGTACTTTCATACAAAACCTCATAACATACAAAAGGTCTAATGCACACAAACTTCTTCGCTTTTCCAACAGCAGTTAAGCTGACCTGGGCTCACCTGGGCAGAAAATTCAAAGACTTCTTCGCTTGTTCAACCACTCAACACAGAATTGAACAACTAACCCTCTAGGTGCTGAAGACTGTGATTCCCCAACCCTCTCCTCTTTTTACCAAGTAACTACCTGATACTATCCCTCACCTCAGTACCATATGCATTCCCTTTAACATCTTTCTTATCCCAACTTCTGCTCCATTAACCTGAAAGAAACTTTTCTTAATTATTCTCATTTATTAACCTCAACCCAATAATAACTACTTCCAGTCACTATTTAATTTCCCTAGAGATTTTTCTCATATATCTCATGTAGCTTCCCGCTCCTGTGACAGGAATATTTTCCAACATTACAAGGAAGAAACAAATGCAGAATGTGGCTTTCTGTAAGAAATTTGTTCTGGACTCTCTTCAAAAGGTCACTATCATTAAAAAAAATAAACAGAGAAAGAGAAAAAGGATAGGGGAAACTAATCTAGATTTTAAAAGAGTAAAAAGACATAAGCAAATGTAATGAGTAGACCTTATCGTTGTGTGAAAAAAGCTATAAAAGAAATCTTGGGGACAACTGGAAAATGTGGATATGGACTAGACTTAAACATGACAGTATGGAATTATTGTTATTTTCTAATACATGGTAATGATACAGCAGTCACAGAGAAGAATGTCCTTACTTCTAGGAGGTACATGCTGAAGTATTTACAAGTGAAGTGTCATGATGGTTCAAATTACTTTCAAATGGTTCAGCGATGCCACACCTCCTCCCTGAAATGTATATAAACACAATGAGAATACATGTGGCAAAACACTGGTAATTGTTGAATCAAGGTTGAAGGTATTTGGATGTACACTGTATTATTATTATTATTATTTTATTTATTTATTTATTTATTTTTGACTGTGTTGGGTCTTCGTTTCTATGCGAGGGCTTTCTCTAGTTGTGGCAAGCGGGGGCCACTCTTCATCGCAGTGCGCGGGCCTCTCACCATCGCGGCCTCTCCCGTCGCGGAGCACAGGCTCCAGACGCGCAGGCTCAGTAGTTGTGGCTCATGGGCCTAGTTGCTCCGCGGCATGTGGGATCTTCCCAGACCAGGGCTCGAACCTGTGTCCCCTGCATTGGCAGGCAGATTCTCAACCACTGCGCCACCAGGGAAGCCCTACACTGTACTATTCATTGAGATTTTCTGTATGTTTGAAAATTTCGAAATTCAAAGTTTGGTTTAAAAGGAGGGGGATAAAACCATTAGGCAGTCACCCCTTGTTTTTAGATTTCTAGTATTTTTGTTAGAGCATAAATAAGAAACTTCCCACTGGTCTACAAAGGGCTAAGTGCTAAATATTAGAATGGGTTACTACTCTAGCCAGGTTGTGAGTTAGAGGGATATGCAAAATTATAACGCTTTCCTTTTCCTCTAAAAAGAAATGTATTTTATATTAATACTTTAAACATAAAACCATGTAATTTTCCCTTGTTACCAAAGATGAAAATTTATGGTTGTACTGCACAAATCTTTCCTTAAACCATGGAGTTTACAGTCTCCATTAGAACGTCATATACCAACGTAAACAAATGGTAAGGGATCAAACTATATTTTTTAATAAAATCTGTGAATTATTTGTATATACCTTACACAACCTCATATATGTTCTCCTTTCTGTTAATTCTGTGATAGATACTTTCTTATTCTTAAAAGGCCCAACCACTCTCAGAGGCCCAGCTCTTAGGCAAACCATGCAGAAAGGAGTATAATAAACCAAAAGAAAATGTAAAAAGAATGGCTAAGGCCACTGCTTTTTTTTCTTTCTGCTGGAATACAAGTCAAAGAGAACACCTTAAATTTTTTAAGCACCTATGCTTCTTCAAAATTAAGTTATAAGATATGACTGAAAAATTCATTCACTTAATTAGCAGACCATTTTCCACTATTAGACTTAAAATTCCCCAATCCAGACTCATAAACTGTGAGCTGTGGAAAATATGCTTGCCACAAAATCCCTACACTTACAAAGGTAAGAAAAAGCAAAGAGGTAACTCAAATCAATAAGCTTGAAATGTATCGAAACTTAAAATCTCAAACATTTTTTCATGGATAATGGTTAGCTTCAGTTACTATACTAAAGATATTTATTTTCTTCCTACACACAAGCCCTTAGAGAATCTGTCCTTTTCCCACTCACTGAAAAGGCAACACTATTGTGAACACAAAACTGAGTCCTTCCAATAACCGCTGACTGAACAATGTTGGACATCCTTCATAACGTGAGACAAATGGATTCTCTCCCTTAGCAAGTTAAAATTTAGAATATGAGAACCAAGATAATTAGCTATGGGGGCTGAGAGCTAGCTGAACCTAACACCCACAACTGACCACTGTACGCTGATTAAGAAAGCAGAGCAAACCACTTGGCAAAGAGAAACAAAAACAAGAGTACAGGCAACTCCAGAAAAAGAAGTAGAGAATAAACACCTAAAAATATTCAGTTCCCTGGAAGCCTGGCTATACTTCCTGTACTTGAGTTCTATAGTATCTGGTAATGGATAATTGTTCTCAAAATATTATTTTTTTTTGAAAAAAAGGTACATATGGACATCTATGTAGGTACAAAACTTACAAAGGAAATAAACAAGTAAAATTAGCATACTAAATATCAAAAATATGGTTAGGAAATAGCAAAGCCTAGGATTCAATTACTTATAAATCAATAGATTCTTCCCCGATATAGTATATTAACTTTACACAAGGTCACCTGAGAAGACAGAACAAATCATTCTGCTCTAAACATTTTTTATTACTTTTCTCAGCAATAGAATAAAATATTAGAGGCCCATGTTTGATACAATGAACATTCACAGGCTACTGTCTTCAAACATAAATTCGAATATAATAAGAATGCTTCACATTCTTTTAGGGAAAAGAAATAAGTGATGTCTTTCTTCATGTACAAGAGAGGCAGGATAGATGAGCAGGTGAATGCCTGAACCCTGGAGCCAGACTCCTACGTTTGAATCCTGGTTTTGCCATTTCCTAATCCTGTAACCTTGGGCAAGTTACTTCTGCCTGTTTCTAACATACAAAATTACTATAATAGAACCAATTTCATAGGGTTGTTATGAAGAATAAATGATGTAATACATGCAAAAACCCTAAGAAACAATAAATGTTCATTGTTATTAATAGTATTTATTTTTATTATTATTCATGGAAGGAGGTATATTTCATATATCTGTGACATATAAAACTGCATTTCTTGAACAAGGCCATTCTTTAGCAGGCTTAGGAAATGAAAAACTTAAAAATCTATGATTCAAAAAACAGGGCAGATAAAGATAAGCCCACATTTTAAAAAACCCTACAATTTCTTTAGTAGGGCTTCTGCAACAATAAACTAAGAGTTACTCTTTCATGAGGGATATAGCTTGCCTTCTGATAAAGTTTTATAAAAGCTTTCCTTCAACAAACTCTGGCCGAAAAAGGAAGCCCTTTTTCCTGAACGCCCACTTAGATACAGCAAAGCACAGGATAATCTACTGATGTTAGAGGAAGGTAAAAATCTTTAAAAGATTTTTTTTAATTATAAAAGATTTAAAAAATAAACCAAATAGTAACTGCTCTCATAAAGTATGAATTCTGATTGGTTCAGAGGTAACTACAAAAATTCACTCCTGTGGGGTTTTTTGGACTAGGCAATGATACAGTTAAGAAAGAGCTAGGGATACCATAAGGAGAAAAACAATTCTTGCATCATGAACACATGCTACATGATTTGCTTCCTACAAAACATGTGGTTAAGACCAAATATAAAAGAACCAACTGAAAGGTCAAAAACTATGTGGAAGGAAACAAGGAAGGGAAGGGAAGGAAGGTGGAAGGAAGAGAGAACAGACTATTTCAAATAATTTCAGCTATTTGGAAGAGGAAAGAACCAAAATATCCTAATCTTTACTTAAAGACCCAAAATGATTATGTAAAAAATTAAAAAGCAAAAAATTAAATCAACTTAAATTAAAACGACCTGTACTTCCTTCCCTATACATTTTGAAATCAAATAATTCTTTAACTCACCTTCTACTTCAGCATATAGACATATTCACGACAATCCTTCATTCAGTCAAGAAATACTGAATCTTTACTTTCAAAATATGATTCTAAGTTAGGCTTTTTAAAGCTCCTCCCCGACTACACACAAAGAAGATAATAAAACAGCTTGAGAGCTTACTTATATTTCAGAATCCCCCTCCCCCATTCCCTTTCCTTCTATATCATGTATGTTGTATAACACTTTCCATTTACAAGCTCTTAGGAGAGCAGCAGTCATCTTTGTTTTCATTTACATAAAGCACACACACAACAAAAATGTCCTCAGGCAAAGATAGAGCTGATGTCTGACCAAATCAGGAGCAAATGTACCTGAGCCAGAAACTTCCTCCTAAATTCCCTATTTCCCCCAACTTAGGCATAGATCCTTTTTCTAAACGGAGGAGTTTAGCTTTCTTAGGATGCTACGAAGTAGCCACAGTCATCTCACGACCAGATTAATACACTTAAAGATGCCTTTTAGTAGAGGTCTTCATAAAACTGAGGCGCAAGGGACATTCCTGCCACGGGGAACACAAGACCAAAAGGATATTATATCCTTTGTAAGACTAGGAAAAAACAGGCACGCCTTCTCCCACTCCTTTTCCCCAGGTCAAAACAAAACAAAAACCAGAACAGAGTGGCTAGCAGTTAAGTTTAAAAAGAAAATGAAAATGAAAAGCTGACATTCTAATGTTTCCAATTTTTTTAAAAAAATGTTGTTAGTGACTACAAAACCTCTCCTCAGACCTACAGCAAAAACAGCACACTTACCTCCTCCATTCCCTTTTTCTCCCCCCTTTTAAGTCAATAATTTTGGTGATGGCTCTAAACTCATAATCTTTTATGTAAACTCTATTCTACTTTTCAAAAATAAAGTCTATATGCTAATAACATATGTAATCAATCAACCGAATACTAAGGGCTATATATTATCATTAACAGGACATCAGTTTGCTTATATTCTATCCTTCAAAAACATAAGTAAAAATGACTTAAGGCCGATGCTTGTAACAAGAAATGGCAGCTAACATGAATTTAGCTTTTACTTACTATGTGCCAGACACAATATTAAGCACTTTACAAGCATTATCTCATTTAACCTTTATGAGCTTCCATTAAATACTATCAATAAACCCATCTAACAGATGAGGACATAAGAAATTAAGAAATTTATACTAGGGCAAACAGCTGTAAGCAATGACACCAACATTTAAACCAGGAAGTACGACTAAGTTTGGAAACTGAATTTTAATACATATTACACACTGCAGTTATCCCCTCTTATATCTACTTTTAATATTTTATACAATTTTTTAACATTTTGTCAATAAAGACTGATGCATAATTTGACCTCAAAACAAGAGCCAAATAAGCGATATTCAGGATCAAAATCAACTCAATGATATAGTCATAGAAACGGTAAGCTCTAGACAATAAACCAAAAGTCTAAGGGGAAAAAAAAAAGAAAAAAAGTTTCACAACATGGGTTAAAATATGATTAAAATGATTCATATTTTTAAGTCCCAAACTTTAAGTATTATTTCTTAAAATAAAGAAAAACTGCATTAAATTTTTAAATCTCAATTCTCCAATTTGTAGTGCTACTTTACTTTTCAACTTATTTTTTCTGATTATAAAAACCTTTCAAATCTTGTAATTTAAGCTTCACATTAAGTACATCTGCACTTTTTATACTGCACTGAGTTCCCTTCTTTGAACTTTTTAAACTCTCTTAATATATGTTTCTAGAAAGAATACATTCTACAGACTTTCATTTGTGGGTAATAGTTTTCTAAACCACAAAAAATGCTATACTATTTTTCTCATATAGAGTCTAAAGCCCAAAATCTATTCCCAGAAGTTTTCAAACAAGGGAGTAAATTATAAACAAAACTCTTAGCTCAACATCCTCGTAATGCAAAATACTAAGAGCTTAAGTTTAAAACTTCCTCTTTGCCATATCAATGCAACAGTGCTTTTTTTCTAAGAAAAAACATTACCATTTGTTCAACTATAAGAATGAATTCCCCAGTCCACTCTATGTGTATCAAAAGGAAGTTTTAAATCAAAAATTTGTATGGTTTCTATTAAACTACATCCCCCTAACAAGTTAAAAGGGATATCACATAGAAATCCTATTGAATTCATACTCAATTAATTTCTGTACAGTATGAGAGGACTTTGACTTCCAAACCTACTGAGATTTAAAAATAAGTCTCATCATTTCTAATAATAACTAAACTAAAATGTATGATCTATATTTATAGTAATCCACAAATAATTATAATTTTAAAACTCCTTATAAAATTCAGTCATGTAATCAGATGCTTTAGAGGTACATGCTCAATCTACCCTAATGGAGTTAAGACAATCTTTTCTCAATGAATTTGAGATTTTCTTAGACTAAATTTACTAAAACACTGTTATTCCATGTGCTAAACACACACACACACACACACACACACACACACACACACCCTTAGATTAACTTATACAGATAATGCCAACTAGGTCAAATCTTGCTTGCAGAAACACAACTATACTGCCTTCCAAAACAAAGATTACAAAAATGAATCCATAATAATACTTTCCAATTACCTTTCCATCAATATAAATATTGAGAACTGCTAGCTGGTAAATGAAGTATACATGATTGTGCCACTATATTCTGTAAAAGTAACTGTAATTGGGCATTTCCCTTAGCCAATTTGGTATACTAAATATCTTCACAAATGTCTGATGATTTCTCACACTTTATAACTTAGTTGTAGAAAGTGACCACAGAAAAGCTGATAAAATTAAAGTACTCTTAATAACCTACGACCTCTTGCTCTTAAGTATTTTAGGGAAATGAGGGTCGGCCTTTGGATATTTTATGAGAAATAGCAGGTTTCACTCAGCAAAGTGAAAAGTCAGGCACCACTTGAAGAATTCTACATAGGATTAAAAAAATAACAAATCTGATGAAATGGAACAAAATTAACTCCTCTTTGTTTTAAAAAAAAGAAAAAGGAAATGATAAGAGTTACACTTTTCCTTTTTTTAAGGGTGAGGGGGTACTTTCTGATTACAAAGCTATATGGCACAAAAGTGATAAACTTCTGCTTAGAGTTTAAGACTAAAGCTTCCTGAATATTAAATAATTTATGTATTTTTCCACTTAGCATATTTTCTTCTTTCTTCATTCTTATAGTCTACTGCAGGGAGCTTCAAAATGGCTTCCAATAACCTCCCCTCCTGGGATACACATCCCTGTTAAGTGTGGACTGGACCTCTCCTTAAGTGTGGACTGGACCTAATGACTCACTCCTAGTGAATGGAACAGGGAAAAAGTGATGGGTTGCCACTTCCAAGACTACACTACAAAAACCAAAGGCTCACACGGCAAGAACTAGTAGGCTGCTGGCAAACAGCCAACATGAGAAATTGGGGCCTTCGGCCCGACAACCAGTGAGGAACTAAGTACTGCCAACAAGCATGTGAGTGAACTGCAGGCAGATCCTCCTCTAGGATTTTCAGATGAGACCAGCCCTGGTGGACGTGTCAAATGCAGCTTTGCAAGAGACCCTGAGCCAGAGGACCCAGCAAACGGCACCCAGATTCTTGACCACAAGAACTGTGAAATAATGTTTGTTGTTTTAAGTCACTAACTTTTGGGGTAATGTGTTATGTAGTGCTATGGCTTGAACTGTGTCCTGCTCAAAATTCATATGCTGAAGTCCTAACCCCCAGCACCTCAGAATGTGACCTTATTTGGAGACATGACCTTTACAGGGGTAATCAAGTTAAACTGAGCTCATTAGGGTGGGCCCTAATCCAATATGACTAGTATCCTTATAAAAAGGAGAAATTTGAACAAAGAGACAGACACACAGAAAGGGAAGACAATGCAAAGAGCTATGGAGAAAAGGTGGCCATCTACAGGTCAAGGAAAGAGGCCTGGAACAGATCCTTCCCTCATAGATCTCAGAAGCAACCAATCTTGCTGACACTTTGATTTCAGACTTCTAGCCTCCAGACTGTGAGATAATAAATTTCCGCTGTTTAAGCCACTCAGTTTGTGGTAATTTGTTGTGACAACCTTAACAAATTAATACATGTAACAGCAAAAAGAACTAATACATACACTGAATTCAAAATGACTTTTATTGGCAATACCAAAATTAGCCTCAATGCAGGACTCAAGTAGATGGCCAAAGCTTCTAAGTCTTTATTCTGAAAAAAGACATAAGGTCGTATCAGAAAATCTTAGACCACAGATTTTTTTTTTTAAGTTAGCTGGGACTCCTGCAATCATATAATCTAATTGACGCATTTCAAAAATGGACGCTGCTGCTGCTGATGTGCCAGGAACTGTTTTGAACGCTTAACATATATTAATTCCTCACAAGAACCCTCTGAGGCACCACTATCATCAATTCCATTTTTAAGATGAAGAAACTGATGTCCAGGAGTTAAGGACACAGCTGATAAGGAGCCAGGATTTAGTAAACCGAGGTACACAGAGAATAAGTGATTTATCCAAAATCATAGTTAGTAGTTGAGATGGGACTAAGCCTAATGGTCCTTTCTCCTACCTTCAAATCTTTTCTCAAAAAGGCAAATAGAAAGGCTTTTCTTTTACTTGCTGTATTCAATCTTTGTAACACTGCTACCTTAGAAGTATATATTTGACTATCTGCCCTCCTCCTTCACCTACACAGTTACTCATTTTCTTCCACTCCCTGAACCCTAAAACACTACCTTCCAATTCCTAATACTTTTCTTGCATCTAGGTTAATCATTTTTATATACTAGAACACAGGATTTCACTTCCACACAGTTTGGAAAAACAGCATTAGCTTAACATTTAGAAAAACACCTTTAGCTTAACAAATACACCTGGAAGGAGTAATACTATATTATTGGTCAACTGCATTTTACTAGGAATAAGTCAGATCCTTTTCAGAGAACAGGCCTTGAAACAAAGATGGCAAGACAGCCACTGCAAACTTGTCCAGGGAATCAGAGTTTTTTTCTGGAATATTTGGGATTAGGTACTTAAGAGTAAGCCTTTCTCTGGGAGTCTGAATTACAAGATATAAATCATGGGCAATGGTGGCAACCACGCTTCCCATGACAAAGAATGGAAACATGGAGAAAGCCAAAGAGAGTGAGACAGATGCACAGGAGAGGCACGCCGCTGAGAGCTTGAGAGAGACCTGACTACATTTGATTCCTGGGTTCTCCGTGTACAACCCAGCTGCATTTCTGCCCTGGATCCTTTGGTGTGCCCAAAAGTCTGATAAACTTCCCCTTTCTGCTTAAGCTAATTTGAACTGAGTCACATGCAATCAATAGAGAACTAACATGGTCAAAAAGATACCCTCTCTACAGCTGAAGAACATTATCGAATGACTAGTAATTCAGAAAAAAAAAAGAGGAGAACAGAGCACTCCACGTAGTACCATGGCTACAAACAAACGAACTGATTGACAGAAATCAAGGTTTAAACAGCTATTTGGAAGACTTTCCAGACATTGGTGAAACAGGAAAAAGAAGTTGCAATTTGAAAAGACTATACCCTCTATCTTCCATTTGGGATTTTTTAGTTCTTCTAGTTAAAAAAATCCCATCATTGGGGCTTCCCTGGTGGCGCAGTGGTTGAGAGTCTGCCTGCCAATGCAAGGGACACGGGTTTGAGCCCTGGTCTGGGAAGATCCCACATGCCGCGGAGCAACTAAGCCCGTGAGCCACAACTACTGAGCCTGCGCGTCTGGAGCCTGTGCTCCGCAACAAGAGAGGCCGCCACAGTGAGAGGCCCGCTCACCGCGATGAAGAGCGGCCCCCACTCGCCGCAACTAGAGAAAGCCCACGCACAGAAACGAAGACCCAACACAGCCAAAAAAAATTAATTAATTAATTAATTAAAAATAAAAAAAGAGTCAGATTTATATAAAAAAAAATCCCATCATCTATATACTTGCTAGTGGGTGTGTAAATTATTATAACCACTTTAGAGATCAATTTGGAAATATCTAGAAAAGTTGAAAGTGCAGATTTCATACAACCCAGCAATTTTACTACTAGGTGGCTACTATGGACTGAAATGTGTCCCCCCAAAATTCATATGTTGAAGCCTTAACCCTCAGCATGACTGTATCTGGAGATAGGGTCTTTAGTAGGCTAGTAAGGTTAAATGAGGTCATAGGGGTGGGGCCCTAAACTGATATGATAAGAAGAGGTAAAGGGAGATCTCCCTCTCTTTCTCCTTTTTTTGCCTTGTGAGGACAAAGCTAGACAGTGACCATCTACAGGTCAGAAGAGAGCTTGTACCAGAATCCAACCACACTGACACCCTGATCTTGAACTTCCAGCCTCTAGAATTGTTGAGAAAATTAATTTCTGTTGTTTAAAAATAAACTTTTCAGTAACAATAGAGCAAAGTAAAATACTAAAACTCAGGCAACTAAGTAGGCATAGTACTCTCAAGTGCCTCACAACGTAGTTCATTATTCAAACTAGTCACTCAAAGTTACTATAATACGATAAAAAGTTCCAAAGCCTGTGCTTACAACTAGATTTTTCCAGGAAAAAAAGGAAAAACTTTAATAACATGATTTTATTCTATGTAGGTGTCTACAATAAAAGTATGATGCATTAAAGCCAGAATTGAAACTGAAATATATTCCAATATATCCTTTTTTTTTTTTTTTTTGGTGCAAAAAAACTAAAAGCCATCTAGGAAAGAAGGTTTGTCTAGTTTACCCAGCCATCAGTGGTAAAGAAGGATAAAACCCAGCCCTTCTGAGTCACAGTTCAGTTACAGTGCCACAATGCAGCAAAGATTATCATGATTCTGTTCCTGGCTTCTTGTTCAACAGACAAAACAATCCTAAAACTGACCTGATTCTATGTTCTGGGCTGGCATGAACCTGCGTAGAAACAATAGGAGTGGCAGGCACTTTCTTCCTGAAGCAGACGTGGAGAAGTATTATACCTGTGATGAAAGAAAAAAAAAAAAAGAAAACCCAGTTTATTTTCAGAATGTTTTTTATGAGTTGTTCATTTCCTACTAATTCTCTTTACCTCTTTATTTCTTGCCAATGGCTTCATACTGGAACACATGACAACACTTTATTTAAGACAGATAAAATCTGCTATTCAAACTTCAAAGGAGAATATAGAGTCATTCAAAACTGGTCTCTACAGACCATCTGGTTCAGCTTTTTTATTTTACTGGTGAGGAAGCCGAGACCCAGAAAAGTTATGCAAAGAATCAACGACAACACAGTTATTTAGTGGCAGAGCCAGGTTCAGAACCTAATTCTTTCTGCTTTAGTCCAGTATTCATTTGTACATCATAGATCACAATGTCTCTTTTTGGAGAACCAAATATGAGCAAAAAAGAAAAAAAAAATCATGTTATTTCTCTAGGAGTAGTTGAAGATAAATGTGGTATAGAGCTGAATTGATATGTTCTAAGTCAAAATAAAAAACAGTGCTTCCTCACTCAATGGTTATAATCCAACCTCGAGTTATTTAGCATGTCTCATATAGGATATTTAACTGTTTCTTTTATTTACCATTCAATATTCCAAAATGAAAACACCAGCACATGAATGATGAGATATAGGTTCTGGTCTTTCTTAACTCTGCTCTCAACAAGTTCTATGCCCTTAATCAATTACTTCTTTGGTTCCAAAGCTCCTTTATTCAAAAATGAGGAGCTTGGGGACTTCCCTGGTGGCACAGTGGTTAAGAATCTGCCTGCCAATGCAGGGGACATGAGTTCGATCTCTGGTCCAGGAAGATCCCACATGCCATGGAGCAACTAAGCCCGTGTGCCACAACTACTGAGCCTGTGCTCTAGAGCCCGCAAGCCACAACTACTGAGCCCACGTGCTACAGCTACTGAAGCCCACGCACCTAGAGCCCATGCTCCGCAGCAAGAGAAGCCACCACAATGAGAAGCCCACACTCTGCAACCAAGAGTAGCCCCCACTCGCCGCAACTAGAGAAAGCCCACGTGCAACAATGTAGGCCCAATGCAGCCAAAAATAAATAAAATAAATTTTTTTTAAAAAATGAGGAGCTTGGATTAATCCCCATGGGCTTTCTAAGTCTAAAAAGTTATGCCTAAGAATAGATTCATCTTTTAACAACATTCTGCTTTTCTGATCAACTATTTGTTTTTGTCATATGTTTGTTAATCTCTGTCATCATATTAGTACAATAGTTCAAACATCAATATTTGTTTTTGTCATATGTTTGTTAATCTGATCAACTGATCAACTATTTGTTTTTGTCATATGTTTGTTAATCTCTGTAATCATGTTAGTACAATAGTTCAAACATCAATAATATTGCCCTCAAATATACAGTTAGTTCTCATTCAAAAACCTAGTTTTGCAATAACCTAGTTCTGCTGTCTATCTCACTACTTATGAAAAAGTATTTTAAAAAGTCTACCTCTGGGACTTCCCTGGTGGCTCAGTGGTTAAGAATCTGCCTGCCAATGCAGGGGACACAGGTTCAAGCCCTGGTCCGGGAAGATCCCACATGCCACAGAGCAACTAAGGCTGTGTGCCACAGCTACTGAGCCTGCGCTCTAGAGCCCACAAGCCACAATTACTGAGTCCACGTGCCACAACTACTGAAGTCCGCGCGCCTAGAGCCCGTGCTCTGCAACAAGAGAAGCCACCGCAATGAAAAGCCTGCGCACTGCAACAAAGAGTAGCCCTCGCTCACCACAACTAGAGAAAACCCATGCACAGCAACGAAGACCAAATGCAGCCAAAAACATAAATAAATAAATTTATTTTTAAAAAAAAACCTACCTCTTAGGTGGTTTCTAAGAAAAATTCTGAATTATTTTCCCAAATCATTAATTCAGTTATTCATCCAAGTTGTTTCTGAGTGGCTTTGTCAGATGGCAGACACATGCTTAATGAGATATAAGACTTTAAAACAAGATCCCTCTAGTGAAATTCTGAGTGATGTTAGGGATTCAAGTGGCAGTGAGAGAGTAGGCAGAAGTGATGACATGTCTCCTAAATCAAAACATCAGAATATACCTGCACTGTTTTTTTAATATATTAACTACCAACTTACGTAAAACATGTTGGTTGTCACCCAACACAAGAACCTAAATATAAGTTACTGGTAATGTTTTACTGATTTGCTCTTCCCTGTACTATACCCCACCTCTCTCATCTCTTCAGTCCTCTGTAATTGCTATCCTATGTTTTGTGTTTATCATTCCTCTGATTTTTAGAAAGCATATCACATATGTACATATCCTTCAACAACACTTTCATTTCTTTTCATTCAATATTATGTTTTGAAGATGTATTCATGATACATATGCAACTAAATGTTGCATATAGTTGTAGTTCATTCATTTCAGGGCAGAATAATTCTACATTGTGTAAATACACCATGACTGAATTATTCATTCTCTTTATGATAGCATCTTATTTTCTCCCCAGGTTTTGTTTCATTTTGCTATTATGAACATTACTGTTATGAAAGTTCTCATACACATCTGTTCCACATGTGCCAAAGTTTCTCTTAAGTATTTGCCTAGGAGTTGAGGAATATATGTGTTTTCAATTTTTTCATGAGGTCGCCAATTTTTCTTTTTCCCAAAGTGTGTTTAGCAATGTATAATCTCATCAGCACCAGGTAGTTCATATTGATCTACATGCTCTCCAACATTTAGTAATGCCAACTTCTTAATTTGGGGGTGTAAAACCATCTAACTGTAGTCTTAATTTGCATTTTTCTGTTGATTAATGATACTGAGCATTTCTTCAGGTTTACTGGCTAACTCATGTTTCCTCTTTCATGAAATGCCTCTTTATTTCTATTGGCCACTTCCTCCTCAGTTTTTTGCCCTTTACTTATTATTTCATAGAAATTATATATGTATTTTGGATGCTGATTATTTGGTTTTATCCATTTTGAATTACCAGGTACAGCCAAGTATTGAGATAAAGAAGCAGAAATAGCAGGAAGCCAGACAGAACTGGAAAGAGCGGGCTAGAATACCAATGCTTTTCTCAACCCATTTTTGTATTTTATTACAATCTACAGATGTCTTAAAGTACCAGAAATTTAAAATGGTATATTACTGATCCTGTTTTGTAATCTTTTAATACAAATTTAGCCAAGGGCAAATGCTTTGATATGATTTCAGTGCATTCTAATTACAATATGCAACATAATATAATTTCAGGTATCCATTTGATACAAATCAAAATTTAAATCACATTTTAGACAGAGTTACATTTTGACCCTGCCACTTTAAGTGTTTTTATTTCATGCTTTGGTTGCCTCCAATTTAGAATAAGTTAGCTTTATTGTCAAAACGTTGAGTATGAATGTATATGTACATAGGTATAAAAACTGAATTTCAAAACTAAATTATATAAACTAGAAAAACAAAGACCTGTATTCCAGGCTTGGCTAGACAATTAGCTGTACCTCCTTGGCCTAACTATGTCTTTAAGTTGGTTTTCTTATACCTAACATGAAAATTGTGCTGGTAAATTCTAAGGACCTTTGAATCATACTCTTTGAAGATCAATGAGAAAAAAATTTTTTTCCAGATATCCCCAAAAGAGTTTTAGGAATCTCTTCCCAAGTGTTAAGTAAACTGGAGAGAGTAACAAAAAGCTAAATATCTGAAAAACAAAAGTTAACAAGCAGGGCTATAGCCCTCCTATGGTTTCTCAGGACTCTTGGCAGATCACCTGATGAACAGCATCACACAGAAAAAAAAATCGAAAGCCACATAAAATCTGAAGTCACTCTACAATGCTAGCGTTGATTCCTATGTACGCAATCAGAAGAGAACTTCCAGAACCACACTCACCCACTTACCTGAATCTGTACCCTTCTACTGTGCTTAAACTTTCTGAAACCACATCAAAGTCTAACTCTTCCACTTTAATACTAGATGTTACGTCCCTACTATTCAAGGAAATTGTTCTAGTAAGTCCCACTTCTCTTTCCTATGTCATCAATTTCTTAATTCTGTCCTCCCAATAAAGCAGAACCATTGGGGTGGGTGTGTGTGTGTGTGTGTGTGTGTGTGTGTGTGTGTGTATGTATATATATATATATATTTCCAATCATTAGAAAACAAACAACATCAGCAGCAAAGCTTTTGACCCCACACCTCTAGATTATGGCCAATTTCTTTGATTCCCTCTTCAGCGAAAAGTCAGAAAAGAGTTGTCCTTAACTGTCTTCAAGTATTCTTCAGTTCAAACTGAACATACTCCAATTAGACTTTTGCTCCTGAACACAGCACTGAAACTCCAAAGTCACCAGTTACTTACATATATATTGTAAAATCCAAAAGCCAGTCAGATCTCATCTTTCTTGCCCTATCTGCAGCAATCGGCATGACTCATCAAGCCCTGATAACACTTTCTTTATCTGGCTTCCAGAACAAAGACTCTCCTAGTTTCTCCTGGTTTCATCCTATCTCACTGGCCACTCCTCAGCTTCCTTTGCTTATTTCTCCTTTTCTCCATCATCGCTGAAGTTCAAGTTCCGACTCTTCTTTCTAACCCATCAGCAAATACTACTGGCTCTATATACAAAATATATCCAGAATCTGACCACTTCTCATCATCTACGTAGAAACTGTAGTAGTAACTATCATCTCTCACTAGGATTTTTTCCATAGTTTAGTAACTGGCCTCCCAACTTCTACCCTTGCCCTATTTCAGTCCTTTTTCATCAAAGCAGCCAGAGTGATCCTGATAATCTTACATAAATCATATAATGTAACATCTGTGCCCAAAATTTCCCAATGGCTTCTCATCTCATAAACGCCAAAATCTTTGAAATAGCAAAATAGAACCTACATAATTTAGCCCCCATTACCTCTGACCTCATTTCCTACTGACCTCCTTGCTATTCCTTATACAGGCTAGGCATACTCCTGCCTCAGAGCCTTTACACTTACTGTTCTCTCTCCCTCAAATCTACTCTGAGATGATTATCTCCACCTGCCTCACTCCCTTGCTATCTTCAGATCTTTGCTCAAATGTCTGAGTTAACTCTTTCCTATTTGGTCTATTTTAAACTGTAACTATTCTGCTCCCAGCATTCCTAACACACTTCCCTGATTTATTTCTCTCCAATGTTACTAATATTCATTTATTTCACTTCTATTCCTGTTTGTGTATTTCCTCCCCCCAACACATAAAATCCACAAGGGCAAGAGCTTTGTTTTGTTTCGTGCTACATCTTCAATGCTTAGGAAGGGGTCCAGCACATAGTAGGCATTCAATAAACATTTTTTGAATGAAGAAATGAATAGTTACACTCTTAGGGCTAAATATGACAATCTTTCTGAGTTTACAAAAGAAAATAAATAATCAGGAGACAATAGCTAGGTTCTTGATGTAAAAGAATCATTCTAATATTTCCTCAATAGTTAAGTGATAACAACAATAACTCAAAGACTTCAGTAGATGTTGTAACCAATACTTCCATAAACTTTAAGTAACCACTATAATAAATGGTTCCCCACCCCCCCCCAACCCCCTGCCAGATTAGGTTTTAGTCTCTGGCTGTCCACAGGGTGACATTTATTTCCCATGTGTTACCATATTCAACAATGGTTAGTTTGCAGAGCCACAACACACATAGGAAAATATTATTAAAATGTTCATTCCAAACTTGTTCCAGATAAAGAACTGAGCTCTTTATAAATAAGGAAAGTCTAAAAATAAAGGACAGATATTTTTAAGTGTTTTAACTATTTTGTTTGGAAATAGTTTCAAACTTACAGAAAAGTTATAAATATAAGAATACAAGAATCACCCTTATACTCAAAGTCACCAATTGTTAACGGTACCTTCTTTATTTTGTCATTTGTGCTCATGAACTTTCTTTCCCTTCACACAGACAGACACACTTGAGCTGTCTTTTTTTTTCCTAAAGCAACTGAGGATGAATTATGTATATCATGGTTCTTTGCGCCTTTGCTTCAATGTGTATTTCCTTAGAGATATTCTCTTTCATAACCACAGTACAGTTGTTGTCAGTAATTTGAACATTGCTACAATATTTGTATTTAGGATCAGTACTCCAAGTTATTTCAATTAATCCAATGATAATCATTTCATAGTAGTATTTTTCCCCCCACCCAGTATAGGATCCAGTCCAGGGTCAGGTATTGCAGTTAATGCAATACCTACGCTTATCTTTCTTAAGCCTCCCATAATTTGGAACACTTCCACAGCCTTTGTCTTTTATGGCATTGTTTTTTGTTTTGTTTTGTTTTAAGAATACAGCCTCCTCCCCTTTTTATTACGTAGAATGTTCCTCGTGTGGGGTTTGTCTATTGTTTCCTCCAGATTCAGGTTATGTAGTCTTGGCCAGAATACTACACAGATGACGATATATCCCCTCAGGGCATCATATCTAGATTCACATGGTACCCATGTTGTTGTTGGATTTCACCAATGCATAATCCCTATTTTAAACCTTGCAAATAATACACAGGCGGTGGGGAGACACTTTAACTCTATGGAAATACCCTGCTCCTCATCAATATTTCCCCCCCTAGATTTTGTTATGATTCTTGCCCTGCCTAATAAGAGCTGCAAAATGATGATTTTCCAACTCTAGAATTCAGAATTCTACTGTAAGCATGAGAGCTCTCTTCTTTATTTGTTCATTTATTTATTGGTTTATTATCATTATGGATAATGGATTTCTATTTTTAATGGTTCATAATTCATTACCATACTTATCTGATGACTAGACCAGTAGGACCTCCAACAGGCTTGTGACATGCTCCCATATTTTTCAAAAACATTTTATTTTCTAGCATTAAAAAAAAGGTACAGATTCACCTGGTATATACCCTTGCAATCAGCCATTCCTCTGAGGAACTCCAGTCCCTTTGTGTTGGGAATACTATTAGAGATCGAGATTGGGGGATTAGGTGTGCCCACTGCTCTTTGCCTTTTTCTTGGACAGAACTACTAGGAAATACATGCATGCATATACACATATGCATATAAATATATATATATGTTCATACACACATATACATGTGCACGTATACATACTGGTTTCAAAAATAATAAATTTACACTGATACCTTCAATTCCAATCCATCCCCACAGGATTCATTTTTCCCTTCTCCAAATGTATATTTGTATGTCCCTCCTTCCTCAGGTCCTAGCTTCAACAACCTGAAAACATTTACTCAATCCATAATATACCTAAAAATGACCCAGAGTTGCTTTGTTCATATCACTACAAAAAATAAACTCTAGAGGAAAGAGTTCAGGATTTGTTTGCAATCCCTCTCTCTTACCGCTACCCAGGATGAGGGTAAACAGTCAAATATTATGTTAAAAAATTACTTACAGTCACTCTTTCTTCCCCTTCAATGTAAGTATAGTACTAATTTATAGTACAATCAGGTTCATTTGTTCTGGTGGTTTAGGACTTTCCCCATTCCCATCTTTATTTTCAATATGGAAGATAATATGCTTTGAAAAGTCAAAACTATATAAAAAGGTATATAGCCTTAAGAAGTGTCATTCCCTCCCATAAATTTTTGTTCTCTACTGCCCCTTCTTTTTGTGAAGTTAAGCAGATATGAGTGCGTTTTATCACTCCCCACCCCTGCCATTTTTTCACAAAAGATAGCAAACTAATATGTGTGTTTACACTAACCAGCTCAATCGAGACTGGAGGAAGCTCTTCCCAAAGTAATTTATAAGACTAGCAATACCTCAATACCAAAACCAGACAGAGACATTACAAGAAAAGAAGACTAGAAATCCAATATCCTTTGTGAACACAGATGCAAAAAATTTTAACAGAATTTTAGCAATATATAAAAGGGATATTACACCATGACCAACTGAAGTTTACCCTGGAAATATAAGGTTGGTTCAACATTCAAAAATTAATCAATATAATTCACCATATCAACAGAATAAAGAAAAACCATATGATGATTCCAATAGATGCAAAAATAGCATTGGACAAAATTCAACATTCATTCATGATTTTAAAAACTCTTCGTAAACAAGGAATACAACGGAACTTAAGCTGAACAATGGCATCTTTAAAACAAATACAGGGACTTCCCTGGTGGCGCAGTGGTTAAGAATCTGCCTGCCAATACAGGGGACACAGGTTCGAGCCCTGGTCCAGGTAGATCCCACATGCCACAGAGCAACTAAGCCCGTGCGACACAACTACTGAGCCTGCACTCTAGGGCCTGCATGTCGCAACTACTAAGCCCGCGCGCTCCAACTACTGAAGCCCATGCACCTAAAGCCTGTGCTCCGCAACAAGAGAAGCCACTGAAATAAGGAGCCCATGCACCGCAACAAAGAGTAGCCCCAGCTCGCCACAACTAGAGAAAGTCACGTGCAGCAAAGACCCAACACAGCCAAAACTAAAAATAAATAAATAAAACAAATACAGCTGACATCATACATAATGGTGAAAGGCTGAATGTTTTCTGTCTTTAACATTATACTGGAAGTACTAGCCAGGGCTATATGGTATGAAAAAGAAATAAAAGGCATACACTACTATGGAAGAAATAAGACTCGTTATTCCAGGCAACATGACTGTCTATATAGACAGAAAATCCCAAAGAATCTACAAAAAACAAAAACAACAACAAAAAGCCTACTAGATATAATAAGGGAATTTAACAAGGTTGTAGTATACAAAGTCTAATATATAAAGATCAATCATGTTTCCACATATCAACAAAGAAACACTTGGAAATTACATATTTATATTGCGTTGGCCAAAAAATTCGCTTGGGTTTCTCCGTTAAGATGTTATAGAAGAACCCGAATGAACTTTTTGGCCAACCCACTATATTGCCATTTATAATACCACCACCAAACCATGAAATTCTTAAGGATAAATCTAACAAACTATATGCAAGATCTGTATTTTGAAAACCATAAAACACTGATGAGATAAATCAAAGATGATGTGAGTAAATGAAGAGATATACCATATTGATGGACTGGGAGACTCAACATAGTTAAATTATCACTCCTCCCCAAAATTTATCTACAGATTCAATGCAACCACAATCAAAACTCAGGCAGATATTTTTTTTTTGGAAACCATCAGAATGATTCTAAAATTTACATAGAAAAGCCAGGAAACTAGAATAGCCAAAACAATTTCAAAACAAAACAAAATTGGAGTACTCATATTACATGATACCAAGATTATTATAAAGCCACAGTAAATCAATGGAAAAGAAAGATTTCAGAAACAGACGTAGACATACATGGTCAACTGATTTCTGACAAAGATGTCAAGCAACTGAATGGAGAACAGAAAAGCTTTTCACCAAATAGTCCTAGAACAATTGGACATCCACGTACAAAAATCCAAAACAAAACAAAAAAATCTCAATCAACCCATACATCACATTACATACAACCTTTAACTCAAAATGGATCATAGACCTAAATGTAAAACCTTAAACTTATCAAACTTCTAGAATAAAATGGTGCTAAATCAGTGACTTTGGGTTAGGCAAAAAGTTCTATGGGATATAAAGCACAAACCGTAAAAGAAAAAACTGAGAAACTGGATTTCATCATAATTAACTTTTGCTCTTCAAAAGACACTGTTTTAAAAATGAAGCCACTATTTTAAAAATGGGAGAACGTATCTGTAAAACAAATACCAGCTAAAAGACCGGTATTTCCAAAATATATAAAGAACTCTTAAAACTCAATAATAATAAAATAAGCAGCCTAATTTTATTTACTCATTTATTTATTTTTTGTCCGCATCTTGTGGCTTGTGGGATCTTAGTTCCCCAACCATGGATTGAACCCGCACCCTTGGCAGTGAAAGTGTAGAGTCCTAACCACTGGACCACGAGGGAATTCCCAAGCAGCCTAATTTTCAAAAGAGCAAAAGATGTCAATACTTCTAAAATAAACCAGATGTAGATGGTAAACAAGCAGATAAAAGGATGTAAATATCATTACTTACTCATGAAAAGCAAATTAAAACCATTTTTAATAATGCTGCTATGAAAACCAGCTTTTTTGCAGACATATGTTTTCATTTCTCTTGGATATATACCGAGGAATGGAATTTACAGCTCATAAGGAATAAGTTTAACTGTGTAAGAAACTAACCAACTATTTGCTAAAGTGGCTATACCCTTTTACCAGCAATGTATGAGAGGAAACTTCTAGTTGCTCCACATCCTCATCAATCTTAACATTTTGAGACTTGATTCTTAGCCATGCTAGTGGGTGTATAGTAGTATCTCCATGTTGTTTTTTTTTTTAATATATCTTTATTGGAGTATAATTGCTTCACAATACTGTGTTAGTTTCTGTTGTACAACAAACTGAATCAGCCCTATGCTTACATATATCCCCATATGCCCTCCCTCTTGAGCCTCCCTGCTACCCTCCCAATCCCACAACTCTAGGTTGTAGCAAAGCACTGAGCTGATCTCCCTGTGCTATATTGCTGATTCCCACTAGCTAGCTATTTTACATTTGGTAGTGTATGTATGTCGATGTTACTCTCACTTCACCCCAGCTTTGCCCTCCCCCCAACACGTCCTCAAGTCCATTCTCTACGTCTACGTCTTATTCCTGCCCTGCCGCTAGGTTCATCAGTACCATTTTTTTTTGGATTCCATATATATGTGTTAGCATACAGTTATTTGCTTTTCTCTTTATAACTTACTTCACTCTGTATGACAGTCTCTACGTCCATACACCTCACTACAAATAACTCAATTTTGTTTCCTTTTATGGAGAGTAATATTCCATTGTGTATATGTGCCACATCTTCTTTATCCATTCATCTGTCGATGGACATTTAGGTTGCTTCCATGTCCCGGCTATTGTAAATAGTGCTGCAATGAACATTGTGGTACATGTCTCTCTTTGAATTATGGTTTTCTCAGGGTATATGCCAAGTAGTGGGATTGCTGGGTCATATGGTAGTTCTACTTTTAGTTTTTTTAAGGAACCTCCATACTGTTCTCCATAGTGGTTGCATCAATGTACATTCCCACCAACAGTGCAAGAGGATTCCTTTTTCACCACACCCTTTCCAGCATTTATTGTTTCTAGATTTTTTGATAATGGCCATTCTGACCGGTGTGATGTGATACCTCATTGTAGTTTTGATTTGCATTTCTCTAATAATTAGTGATGTTGAGCAGCTTTTCATGTGCCACTTGGCCATCTGTATGTCTTCTTTGGTGAAATGTCTACTTAGGTCTTCTACCCATTTTTTGATTGGGTTGTTTGTTTTTTTGATATTGAGCTCCATGAGCTGTTTATATATTTTGGACATTAATCCTTTGTCCACTGTTTCATTTACAAATATTTTCTCCCATTGTGAGGGCTGTCTTTTCATCTTGTTTATGGTTTCCTTTGCTGTGCAAAAGTTTTTACGTTTAATTAGGTCCCATTTGTTTATTTTTGTTTTTATTTTCATTACTCTGGGAGGTAGGTCAAAAAAGATCTTGCTGTGGTTTATGTCAAAGAGTGTTTTCCCTCTAAGAGCTTTATACTGTATGGTCTTATATTTAGGTCTTTAATCCATTTTGAGTTTATTTTTGTGTATGGTGTTAAGGAGTGTTGTAGTTTCATTCTTTTACATGTAGCTGTCCAGTTTTCCCAGCACCACTTATTGAAGAGGCTGTCTTTTCTCCATTGTATGTTCTTGCCTCCTTTGTCGTAAATTAGGTGACTATATGTGTGTTGGTTATCTCTGGGCTTTCTATCCTGTACCATTGATCTATAATTCTGTTTTTTGTGCCAGTATCATACTGTCGTGATTACTGTAGCTTTGTAGTATAGTTTGAAGTCGGGAAGCCTGATTCCTCCAGCTCCGTTTTTCTTTCTCAAGATTGCTTTGGCTATTCTGGGTCTTTTGTGTTTCCATATGAACTGTAAAATTTTTTGTTCTAATTCTTTGAAGAATGCCATTACTAGTTTGATAGGGATTGCACTGAATCTGCAGATTGCTTTGGGTAGTATAGTCATTTTCACAATACTGATTCTTCCAATCCAAGAACCTGGTATATTTCTCCATCTGTTTATTTCATCTTTGATTCCTTTCATCAGTGTTTATAGTTTTCTGAGTACAAGTCTTTTGCCTCCTTAGGCAGGTTTATTCTTAGGTATTTTATTCTTTTTGTTGCGATGGTAAATGGGATTGTTTCCTTAGTTTCTCTTTCCGATTTTTCATTGTTAGTGTATAGGAATGCCAGAGATTTCTGTACATTAATTTTGTACCCTGCAACCCTACCAAATTCGCTGATTAGTTCTAGTACTTTTCTGGTGGCATCCTTAGGATTTTCTATCTTCTTTTCCAATTTTTATTCCTTTTATTTCTTTTTTTTTCTCTGATTGCCATGGCTAGGTCTTCCAAAACTATGTTGAATAAGAGTGGCAAGAATGGGCATTCTTGTCTTGTTCCTGATCTTAGCGGAAATGCTTTCAGTTTTTCACCACTGAGTATGATGTTTGCTGTGTGTTTGTCATATATGGCCTTTATTATGTTGAGGTAGGTTCCCTCTATGTCCATTTTCTGGAGAGTTTTTATCATAAACGGGTGTTGGATTTTGTCAAAAGCTTTTTCTGCATCTACTGAGATGATCATATAGTTTTTATTCCTTAATTTGTTAATACGGTGTATCACATTGATTGATTTGCATATATTGAAGAATCCTTGCAACCCTGGAATAAATCCCACTTGATCATGATGTATGATCCTTTTAATATGTTGTTGGATTCTGTTTGCTAGTATTTTGTTCAGGATTTTTGCATCTATGTTCATCAGTAATGCTGGTCTATAATTTTCTTTTTTTGTGATATCTTTTACTGGTTTTGATATCAGGGTGATGGTGGCTTTGAGGATGAATTTGGGAGTGTTCCGCCCTCTGTAATTTTTTGGAAGAGTTTGAGAAGGATGGGTGTTAGCTCTTCTCTAGATGTTTGATAGAATTCACCTGTGAAGCCATCTGGTCCTGGACTTTTGTTTGCTGGAGCACTTTTATTTACAGTTTCAATTTCATTACTTGTGATAGAAACCTAATTATTCCTGGTTCAGTCTTGGAAAATTATACCTTTCCAAGAATTTGCCCATTTCTTCGTGGTTGTCCGTTTTATTGGCATATAGTTGTTTGTAGTAGTCTCTTATAATCCTTTGTATTTCTGCAGTGTCAGTTGTGATTTCTCCTTTTTCATTTCTAATTTTATTGATTTGCATCCTCTCCCTTTTTTTCTTGATGAGGCTGGCTAAGGGTTTACCAATTTTGTTTATCTTCTCAAAGAACCAGCTTTTAGTTTTATCGATCTTTGCTACTGTTTTCTTTGTTTGTATTTCATTTATTTCTGTTCTGATCTTTATGATTTCCTTCCTTCTACTCACTTTGGGTTTTCTTTATTCTTCTTTCTCTAGTTGCTTTAGGTGTAGGGTTAGATTATTTATTTGAGATTTTTCTTGTTTCTTGAGGTGAGACTGAATTGCTATAAACTTCCCTCTTAGAACTGCTTTTGCTTCATCCCATAGGTTTTGGGTCCTCGTGTTTTCATTGTCATTTGTTTCTATGTATTTTTTAATTTCTTCTTTGATTTCTTTAGTGATTTCTTGGTTATTTAGTAGTGCACTGATTAGCCTCCATGTATTTGTGTTTTTTACAGTTTTTTTCCTGATATTAACTTCCGATCTCATAGCGTTGTGGTCAGAAAAGATGCTTAATATGATTTCAATTTTCTCAAATTTTCCGAGGCTTGATTTGTGACCCAAGATGTGATCTATCCTGGAGAATGTTCCATGTGCACTTGAGAAGAAAGTGTATTCTGCCACTTTCGGGTGGAATGTTCTATAAATATCCATTAAATCTATCTGATCTATCGTATCATTTAAAGCTTGTGTTTCCTTATTTATTTTCTGTTTGGATGATCTGTCCATTGGTGTAAGTGGAGTGTTAAAGTCCCCTAGTATTACTGCATCACTGTTGATTTATCCTTTCATGACTGTTAGCATCTGCCTTATTTATTGAGATGCTCCTATGTTGGGTGCATAAACATTTATAATTGTTATATCTTCTTCTTGGATTGATCCCTTGATCATTATGTAGTGTCCTTCCTTATCTCTTGTAATAGTCTTTATTTTAAAGTCTATTTTGTCTGATATGAGAATTGCTACTCCAGCTTTCTTTTGATTTCCATTTGCATGGAATATCTTTTTCCATCCCCTCACTTTCAGTCTGTATGTGTCCCCAGGTCTGAAGTGGGTCTCTTGTAGACAGCATATATACGGGTCTTGTCTTTGTATCCATTCAGCCAGTCTGTGTCTTTTGGTTGGAGCATTTAATCCATTTACATTTAAGGTAATTATTGATATGCATGTTCCTATGACCATTTTCTTAATTGTTTTGGGTTTGTTTTTGTGGGTCTTTTTCTCTTCTTGTGTTTCCCACCCAGAGAGGTTTCTTTAGCATTTGTTGTAAAGCTGGTTTGGTGGTGCTGAATTCTCTTAGCTTTTGCTTGTCTGAAAAGCTCTTGATTTCTCCATCAAATCTGAATGAGATCCTTGCTGGGTAGAGTAATCTTTGTTGTAGGTTTTTCTCTTTCATCACTTTAAGTATATCCTGCCACTCCCTTCTGGCCTGCAGAGTTTCTGCTGAAAAATCAGCTGATAACCTTATGGGAATTCCTTTGTATGTTATTTGTTGTTTTTCGCTTGCTGATTTTAGTATTTTTTCTTTGAATTTAATTTTTGTTAGTTTGATTAATATGTGTCTTGGTGTGTTTCTCCTAGGGTTTATCCTGTATGGGACTCTCTGTGCTTCCTGGACTTGGGTGACTACTTCCTTTCCCATGTTAGGGAAGTTTTCCATTTCCTTGATGATTAGTGATGTTGAGCATCCTTCTATGTAGTTATATCTTTCTATGTGGTATGTATTGGCCATTCATATACCCACGGTGAAATGTCTGTTGAAATCCTTGGCCCATTTTTTGACAGGGTTCTTTGTCTTATTATTAGATTATGAGAGTTCTTAAGATATTCTGGTTCAAATGCTTTGTTGGATATATGTTTTGCAAATATTTTTCCCAGTCTTTGGCTAGCCTTTTCATTTTTTTAATGGTACAGAATGTTCATTTAGAGAAAATTCATTGAGCTGTACACCTACAATTTCTTCACTTTTATTTATGTATATACTTGAAGGAATAGGTTTATTTAAAAAGAGAAAGAGGGAGCTAGATAATGGATGGTTCTTTGAAAGGTGACAAAGTCATCATCAACCAGTAGTCTGAAGATGATGCAAAATGGTCTGCAAATACTAAAAACTAGAAAATATATCCATATAATTTAAGAGCCCTTCATAGCATCCAGGTCCTATCAGATGCCCAGGCATGAAAACTAAAATTAGCAAAGGAAAATACTGTGTTGAGGGCCTCTCATCTGCAATTCCTTATTGCAATTCGACCTCTGAATTCTAGACATTTCAGATTAGGATATATTATACTTTTTGTCAATTATAGTTTTAAGTGGAAACTTTATGTTGATGAGAAAAGCAAAGAGATTCAACTTTAGTGTAATTACATAAAAAACTAATTAATGCAGTGACTTTCAATAAACATCTGATTGTCAAATACATATGCTAAAAAAATTTTAAACATTACATATACTTAAAATAGATAAGCAACAAAGATTTACTGTATAGCCCAAGGAACTATATTCAATATCTTATAATAACCTATAATGGAAAATAACCTGAAATATCCATACACACACACACACAGGTGAATCACTTTGCTGTACACCTGAAACTAACACAATATTGTAAATCAACTATACTTCAATTTAAACAAAAATTACATACGCTTTTGTTGGCAGCACAGATAGCTTTATATGTAAGTACTATTTATTAGTCCTTAATCATCCCAAAATTATCTCTCCTAACATTATAAGAAACAAAAATTATATGTTGGCATTTTTTGTATTAATAAAAATACATGCTTAGTAGAATATAAAATGTCAAGTAGAACACATTTTTTGAAGCAAAACAATAAAACTGCTCTCCACCACAACACCAACTCTTCTTTTTCCCTAACCCATGCCCCAAAGATAGTCTTTAACAGTCTGGTATGCACTTTAGACATTTTCTCTGCTCAAATGAGTATATATAGGTACACACACGTACACACACACGCCATCACAAATACAGGATATATGACATTTTAAAATTCTATTAACCAAAAATTTTTAAAGTTTTTAAATGAGGCTTTTATGATTGAGGAACTGTAAAACATGAAATCAAAAGGGGAAAAGATTTGAGTCAAGTAAGACAAAAATAGGTTAAAATTTAACACAGCCATTGGATGTGACTTGAAATCTTGCTTAAGTTTTGAGAACTTACAGAATATATTATTATTTCTGTTGTAGACACTTCTTAGAGTAGCTGGAGTGCCTACAGTCCCTTCCCTTTTCTGTGCCATGATCAATGGCTTTGAAGAAAAAGATCAGAGAAAAAACTAATAGGTAGATTTAGGGAATGGCTATTTGAATGAATCTCTCACAACAGGACCGCAATTTTAAAAAATTCCTCACCAGAACCCTGCCGCTGCCAATCAATGCAAACAAATCAAAATATAAAGCCTCTTAATAATCGGGTGGACAAGATGACCCTCATCATAGATCAAGTCACACTCCCTCTCTAGCCAGCCTAGTCCTTGCTCAGTGAAAATAACCACAAGCAGCTGGCAGGAGAAGCAGTTATGCAAGGGATCAATTACATTGACTCACTAAGACTGACCTCACTGCCTCTACTATTGAGAAGCCAATTGCCTGAGTCCCCCGCAGGCACTACCTCTTAGCAGGCATCAAGCCCCTTGGATTACAGAAATGGTGATGGCCGATCCTTGCTGTAAGAGTCATCAATTTGGAATTTGCCTCTGCCAGCACCACTATGCAGAATTAACTGAATGCTTCCTATAAATCACATGGCCCCTGAACCAGGAATTCACTTCAAATGGCAATGGGTAGATGCACATGGCCTGATTAATCTTATCAAATAGACTCTTATTCAGACACAGCTGTCCCCACAGTAGGAAGCAATGATTATAGAAGCTTGATGTAAAAGTTATTGCCAGAGCTAAAAACTTCTGAATTTGGGGTGCTGTCCTGCAGGATACAAAATGGGCTCTGAACCATCTACCAAAATATGCTGTCTCCCATCTCCAGAATATATTGGATGTGGGAACCAAACAGTAATAGTGGAGTGGTGTCTTTTCTGCTCTCAAAGTTTTGTTTTTTATCTTATGAACTCTGGAATCTGCTGACCTAGAAGTTTTAGTACCAAAAGAAAAAAAAAAACTTCTACCAGGAGACAAAATAACTGTTTTACTCCACTGAAAGCTGAGCTTATCATGTTCAGTTTGATTTCTTCAGGACAGTAGAAAAACAAGCAAAAATGAAGGCTACAGGATGGGTTAAGAATGACTGTCCATGACTATCAAGGGGGAGAGAGGTTGCTACTCTACCTTTGGGGGCTAGGAATACCATGAGAAGAACTCAGGGGAATCCACTGGATTAAGTTCTGGTAGTACTATGTAGTGTTAAGGTTAGTGGAAGCCTATCACAATACCATACAGTCAGAGCTACAAGGAGCTCAGACGCTTTCAAGAATGAAGGACTGGGGCTTCCCTGGTGGCGCAGTGGTTGAGAATCTGCCTGCCAATGCAGGGGACACGGGTTCGAGCCCTGGTCTGGGAAGATCCCGCGTGCCGCGGAGCGGCTGGGCCCGTGAGCCACAATTGCTGAGCCTGCGCGTCTGGAGCCTGTGCTCCGCAACAGGAGAGGCCGTGATGGTGAGAGGCCCGCGCGCCTCGATGAAGAGTGGCCCCCGCTTGCCACAACTAGAGAAAGCCCTCGCACAGAAACGAAGACCCAACACAGCCATAAATAATAAAATAAATAAAAATTAAAAAAAAAAAAAGAATGAAGGACTGGGTCAGGCTGTGAGGAAAAGAACCCTGATAAGCCGAGATGCTAGCAGAAGGTATGAAATCTGAAGCAAAACAGGTCAGGGTGTGTGCACTGATACAATATTAAGGCTTGTAGCCACCATTAATTTCCTTACTAGTCACTGGTAGATGGTAAGTACCCCCATCTTTCCCTTTAAATACATTTTCTTTTTATTTCCTTTCTCCCAATCATGAAGATGGCAAGTAAACAGGATTTAAATTTAAGTTGTAAAATATCAAGATAGAATCACAGTGGAACCAGGGGCAGCATGATATCACCCCGAATCAGTAGCCCTCTGCCTCTGAATGTGGCACTTCAGCTTGCATTTAGATTTTCTCCCACTAGAAAAGTTGCCTCCATGGATGGGATATAGGAGGGTTATCTCGACATTTATAAAAGTGGGGAGGGAAGTGAGGGGAAAGAAGAGAAGGGAAGGAAAAGGGGTAGTTAAACCACTAATGGGTGAGATCTTCTAGACACCCCCGAGGAGGGCTGCCCGGCTTTCCATTTCTCTTTCTGTGGGGATGGTCCCCACCACACAAGGGCAGACTCCTGGGGTTATGACTGTACATCATAACCGTGGGTCCTCTGGCTCTAGGAGACAGATCCCTGAGCTGAAAAGGGCTAATCTAATCATTTCTTGTTGGAATATAAAAATTGAAAAGGCAAGGCAGAGAATAAATCTTTACAGTGAAGTCACATTAATGGCAGGGGTCTGGAAAGAAGGTATAAAAACTCCTGCTGATGAGCTCCCAAGAGCTGCTCTGGTTTCTTCTGTTCAAGCCCCACTCATTCCATTCATCAATTTCCAGTATGGGTTCCAAAAATGCCTTTTGGTCCCCCTTAAGCTGGTGAGTATCAGCTGACTGAAACCCCAAAATGCTACTGACTTCTTCTAGGAAGTAAAAAGGTATGGAAGGTTCTCATTTTAACGTCAAATTATCACAATCGTACATCTTCCTTGCTTCCTCTTAGCCCGCTCAAAAACTAAACTAACATAGTGTACTTTTGCCTTCAGACTTGTGACATTAGAACTCTCATGCCTAACGTGCTTTTTCATATCCTCCTATTTTGCAAGAAAGCACATTTACCCCAAAGCTTCAGTCTGTTCATTTTAGCACCAGTTCCGTGTTAAGACATTACTCTGAAATGTCAGCAGTTCTCTGCATCTCGTGATCCCATACTAGTGCCAACAAAGCAAAGTGAATGATTACTGATTAACAATGGAAATGAATTCTGTCCTTAAAAGACAATAGTATATAAAAAAAAAATTTCAAGCCTAGTCTCTTTGTGCTCTCCACGTGCCTTGCTTCTCCGGTCACATATATCCTAGATATAGACTTCTGACAAGGGACGCTTAAGCAGTTTCAGCCCTAATCTTCAATTCTGGATCAAGTCACTATTAACATTAATTCACCCAGCCTTACATCCCAGATTAGATTACTAGGGATCCTAGCTTGTTCTGATACCCACTGTGTTCTACTCTTACCCTCTCTGCTGTTCTAGCCCTGTTTATACCTCAGTTATTGTAACTAGGCTTCTGTTCTAACACTTCTGGAGATTCCTAGTCTGGTCCCTGCCTGGTGTCTTCCTAGTACTGGGATGCCTACTTTCGATTACCAGTCCCAATCCCAAGGACTGGTATCAGGCCATTATCTAGAGTCCAGTACCCAGACAGAATTCTCTGGCAGCCAATCATATAAATATATGTATAAATTTATGAACTCACTCATTAATTTCTCTCTCTCTTTCTCTCAATTCTATGTGTTTCTTCACCTTGAATTCCCATTAGCAATAGATTGTGCAGATTGTTCCCTGCCTGTTCTATCCCTGACATGGGCTACCAAAGAGAACTTTTTCTCAAACGCCTGTAGTTTAGGTGAGATTGGCTCTAACATGCAGCAGTCTTTCAAATGTGGACTCATTCTAGTCTGTCCTGTATAACAGTAAGCTCAGCCCTACTCTAAAACTTGGCCATGCTCTGTCATATCACAAATACAACAAAACTCTATCAAATCTTGAGATATGGTAAAAGTACGCAAACTTAACATAATTTAGAAACAAAACAAATAAATGAGAAAATTTTTCTAAATGGTATGAATTGGAAACTTTGTAATACAGTGATATTAAAATAACATCATATGAATCCTGGACATTTACATGCCAAAATTTTTTTTTTTAATCATCAGATTATAATTTCTAAAACTAGAGAAAAAAACAATTACATTTTGTAACTATATTCTATTATAGCATACAGAAATGACCATTTCATTCCCAAGAGTTCAAGCAGAAATTTCTTGACACAAAACAAATAAGGTACATCAAAGCAATAAAGTATATACATCTAACCATATAAATTCGTATCTCTTTTGAGCAATGCTAAATTCTTCTTTATGAAACATGATTAAATTTCTAATTCCATCTATTGCCAAAAAATGGGATTCCCATCATTTTCTCCAAAGTCTAGCTTTGTTATTAATAGTATATCCTCATTAAAGGTGTTTCCCCTCCTGGCTTTCTCTACCTTGATTCCTAACTAAAGATCAAGTTACAAATGGGATCATCATGGACCTAACAAAAAACTGCAAAATAGCCCAAGATTCAAGGGAAAAGGTGTGTGTATTTACCTCAGGCCCCTTACAAGCCAAGAGGGCTGCAGTAAGAACAAGTACAATGGATAATAAGGAACTCCAAATACTGTGGCTAGAAAGGAAAGCCAATAAAACCTCAAAGCAGATGTCGTTACCACCTTATTTAATAATTATCTGTTCATAAACTAAACTAGTTTACTAGCTCTTTGAATGGAGAAATAGTATCTTATCATCTTATTATTTTCAGAATCCAAAGTAGACAGTTAATATTCTCTTGTTGAATGAAAAAAATCAAACAAAAAAAAAATCAAGGATTCAGATGGCTAGTAAAACAGTGTCAAATGTACTCATCTTACAGTGTAATAAAGCCACTGTGGAATGACAACTGCCAGGCAGGACCTTACTCGAAGAAAACCAAGTATAATATGAGTCTTAAGTCCCATTTCCCCCAAAACACTCCCTACTAGTCGATAAACACAAGGCAAAATGCAGCTCACATGATGGATTAATTTCATTTGCTCTTAACTTTTCACCAGGTAATTATTTCCCTCTATTCTAACTTAATATTACTGTAACACTTTCCTCAAACACTATGTTTAATATTTATCTTTTAAAAATTCACCTTACTACTTGTTTACATTGGTAGGACTTCTCTATTTCAGTCATCTGGCCAATTTATCTTCTAAATTGCTGTTCATAGACATTTTCTAGTGATTTGAAGTCCCAAGAGGAAAATAATAACAAAATTTAGTTTTAACTGTAACTCCAATAAGCTATAGCATTCTTTACTAGTCACTCTGCCATCTTTAAACTTTTTTTTAAATAAAAACAGGACTTTCTTATTGATCTCTTAATGATAATAGATGACAAAATGCAAAAGTCTTAACTCAAAACCTGTGCATAGTACTTACCTCTGCTACTTAGAAAAATGAGATAAAAAAATTTTTAATACAAATCAGTGTCACCACTATGTTAATCATGTAAGAGCATTTCTAAACTTTAACAAAACACAAGAAAGCACTCCCAGGTGTGATTACTATCTATAATGTATGCTTGCTTAATGTTAAATAACAAGACCAAAGTAACAATTAGGTCCTGGAATGCAACCAGTCTTCTTCCATTAAAATAGCACTTGCTGAGCAGAACTTCACTGGACTGGTATGATGCTTTGTTGGATGACATTAGGATGTGCAAAGCAACTATTAAATTCTGCACTAAAGTGGGTGTCAACAAGCTGAGTAGCAAGAAGAAAGGCTAGAATATGGGGATCCTTTTAAAGATCTCTTAATGCTGGCAAACAACAGTCAAAAAATGGCTCATTTCTGATGAATGCATTAGGCTGAGAAAAATCAGAGTTCATGAAAATCCATAAAGAGAAAAAAGAATAAGCTTTCTAAGAAAGACACAATACCCCTAGCTATGAATAGAGATCACTAGTATTATCATCTCAGAAAGGCTATTCAGCACATTTTCCCCCTGCCCTCTCCCAACTACACAAGTGCATGTTGGTGCTACAGTGGTCTTAATGCCTTTTCAGCAGCTGCCATGTCGTGTCAGGATTCCCCATACCCTCCTTAAAGTATAAACACCTATGCCAACGCATGTGGTGGTTATGTAACCTAACTCAAGCTGGGAATCACTGAACTTATTTACTCTGGTGACTCAGATTTAAATCTAGGTCTCTGTGGAAGAGGAGGCAGAGAACACAAATGCATGTTATGACACCATTTTTCATTAATATTTATTGTATAACTGAAGCAAACTCAACATTTTCTGCTCTTTTATAAGTTTGACGAAGAAACAAGCTTTCGGAAATGCTCCAGGTTTGACTAGATACAGGTCAGCATCTGCTAGACTGAATGACCCTGGGCAGAACAAGTCCCTTTTACAGGGAACTCTTTATTTTCTCTCTCTCTCCTTGTTCCCCCCAATGGTGTTTCCACTCACCCACACTGTCCTTTCCCTTCCTTCTCCAGCCTTTGCTCTAAGCCCGCCACCAATAGCTACCTCTTAGCAATTTTGAAGTTCACAATGTCAAGATAATTTTTTCAATGCTACTTCACTCCGAGATAATAAAAATACTTTAAACACTGGTCAGACTTCAGAAATAATAAAACAGCAACAAATCAGTTTTCATCTTGACCAAAGAGGTAACTCATCTAATTTATTTCTGGACTTAGCAAATGAAATGAAATACATAAAGCACATCTGTCATCAGTCCAACAGATCAAGTTATCTTTAAAAAGAATACATGCTAGGGAAGTCATATTTAGTACAATTTTCATGGTGACCTAGTTGTAAAATGCTTCAGGAGCAAAACTAAGGTTTTCATGTTAAAAATATGTTTTCTTCTAAATGTTTTACTTTATCCGTATTCCTTTTCCTCATTACTTAAATAATAAATTCAGACTAATTTTTTCCCAAGAGACCTCATCTGATTCATTGATGGTGAAATCGATTGATTTTATAATTTTCTGTAATTCTGATATAAGTAAATCTCACAGTTTTCACCAAGGAATTTCTACGAATCCACCTGATATTCAGATCAAACCTCATCTTAGGGTTACCCTAAGCATTTCAACTAAAAGTAATCTTTCTGCTCTCTAAGTATCCATAGAACTTCTGTACCCCTCAGACAGACTAATCACATACTGTTCAATTATTTATGCATCCATCTTATCTCCATTATATTATAAAGTTATTGAGAGCAGAACTATCCATGTCTTAAACATCAATGTATCTACCAGAGTACTCAGGACAGCACACAATAAAACATTTAATAAATAATTAGGAAAAAGTATAGAATTATTAATTTACATTATAGCATCATTTGAGAATCCACTTACAGTGTATTATCATTTTGGGAAATAAGAAGTAGGTTCCCAGAGCAAATTGAATCCCTTATATTTGGTCTAATTTAGTCACTAGGTGTTAAACAAATAAATCAGATTAAATAAAATTATTAGGCAATCAATCGACAATGATATTTCTAAAAATACTGAGTTTATTTTTATTTCATACTTGTTTACTTAACTGTGGAATTTATCATCTAAATCACTGTGTTTTAATGAGCAGTGTGCCACAGGAAAAGAACTTGGGCTTTAGAGTCAGAGAAACCCAGGCTTTAATCAAGAAGATCTGATTATGAATTTACTGAGGGATTTCTAGGACAAAGAGAATAAGGAAACATAAAAAAAATATATTATCATTCTTTCACTTGATAATGAAGTCTTAGAATTCCTAGGAGTGACAGTAAACATTTATTTTCTTAAGACTTACATAATTTTCTGACAACATCCTTATTACCTAACTACATTCATTCACTCAGTGCTTACTGAAGGCCAATTACATGTCTATGTGTATTTAGAGAGAGAATAAAATTTGCTGAAATATATTATACAATATATGGTAATGTTCTACAGCAGTTTATACAACTATACTAAAAACACCCCTTCTATTTCTGAAATCTCCTCTCTATTCAACAAAATGATAGCAGGTACTTAATAAATACCATCCCTTGACTAACTGTCCAATATTTCTTTCTTTATATTGTTACTTGTTAAGAATGAAAGTTCCCAATAAGCAAATATAGTAGTGATTAAATAAAAGAGCACAGCAAAAAGAATGCCATGTGATTGAATTTTACCTGACTAGATCGGGGCTGTGAATGACCTACTTGGTAGAAAATAATCAGCCATTTGCCTAGTTACCTGTTGCCCTTTTCACAGAAAATTAAGGGAAGAAACAGACCCTTGGTCTGCTGGCCCATGGAAACAAAGTATAGAATCTAACCTCTTCACTCTCTGGGGAGAACAAAAATATAAACATTCTTGTATTTGTCAACATTTTTCAAGGCTAGCAAGATCACTGTGCTTTTAGTAATAAAGTATAAATCAGTATTGTACTATAGTCATGTAAGATATTACCACTGGTCAAGAGTGATAGGTGAAGGGTACATGGGACTACTATTTTCGCTACTTCCTGTGAGTTTATAATTTCTTCAAAATTTAAAAAATATATCAGTAAGGTAATGCAGTTTGAACAAATGTTAGGGAAATTAAAACTAGTAAGCTGCTTTTCTAAACTCAAACACTCAAAATGTACTAAGAAATCTGGATATTTTGAGAAGACACTCGTGGGGTTCTTTTCAAAGTGTTGAGTCCTATATATTTACAATAATTAATCACCTCCTAAGTTATATAATTTATAAAGCAAAATTTTACTTACATGCTTTTTTTTAGTGGATGCTTTACTTAGAGCAAGGCAATAAACCTAAAAGATTCTGTGCTGATAAACTAGTTGTCGCCCCTGAAGAAAAAATAGCAAACACAAAATAATTTTGGTATGACTTTCTAATATCAGATAATGACTGTGTATCAGATTCCTACTTTTCTTAGGCTAATATTAAATTAATTGGTCTCCCTGAAGTCCATACTGGCTCGAGAACAGAGGGACACAACTAGGAAGAAACATTATACAGGAAGAGGAAGCTAGGCCTGGCAGATTCATCAAGTGTTGAAGATATACCTATCAAAGGTATGTCAAAGATCAAGCTGTAACATGACACCTCTCACAACATAGGTACCAGTGGCTTAAGAAACAAGGAAAGCTAAAAGAAGTAGTGTCAGAACTCAATGATCACTATTATGTAAGGGACCTGGAGTAGAAAGGACTGCCAACAGATGAAGAACCAGAGGGCAAACAGGACAGGTGACCCACCCAAAGTAACACAGCTTTCAAGGGGCAAAGGCAGAACAAGAATTCAAATCTCTTAATTTGGGGGCCTCTGAAGTACCATTATAAATAGGCACTTATCTTTTATAAGTAGTAATAACAAATACTTTAAAGGGATTAGGCCACACACAAAAGAATCAAACAACCGTAATTAGCTTATTTATTTATTTTTTTTAAATCCTCATTCAGTAGTCTTTTAAACTCCAAAATCAGTACAGCAGTGCTTTAAATCCATTGTGGCTTCACATGTATCTAGTTGATTTAAAGTTACTCATCTAAGCTTGCAATCTCACCAAAATGCGTAACTAAAGTACCGCCTAAGTCTCTTCTCTTTACTGAGTAGGGATTCAGTTCTCTTAAGACTTAAAAGTATCTGTTATTGAGTTGGCATAATGATAAAAAGGGTTGCCACAGTACATGTCAAAGTCTCAAGTTTGCGCGGGTACTACAGCACCTGATCACAAAACAATGATATATTAAACTTAAAATAACTAATTGCATCAACACTGTGCCAAGCCACATACTAATATACTATACACAAATCGAAGCAGGTGACAAAAATTTAAAAACAAACTTTATGGAAGAAAACTTAAATCTAAGTTGTTAATAATTTTCCTTGACTTAAGGAAACCAATGTGCAAATTTAATACTAAGACTGTTCTACTAGAGAAGTAAAACCAAGGCCCTACTCACACATAACCATTAAAACAGCAAAAAAAAAAAAAAACACCCAAACCCAAAACAACCTTTCCACACTTAGTGAAAGCACAGTGTAGTTGGTCAAAATACAAATAGTATCTACATTAAGCAGGCTAAGATATACAAAGTATTTCATATACAAAAGAACTACAAGGCATATCACTGCTAGACTTGTCACAATGGATTACAACACTATGAAGATCAATAATCCAATATTTATGATCTGTCACACACAAAACAATCTATTGTACACAATAATTTTTTGGCTAAACAAAAATGGAGGGAAAATGACTCATATCACTAAAAAACATTACTTTAAATATTCTTCCTCAAGTCTTACAGCTTCTGCAGATGCAATACTTAGCACCTCCCAATGTCCTTCTCCTGCAGGTTCAAAGACATGCAGGTACTGGGGAATCAGACAGAACGAGGAAGCCTGAGATGTAAGGATGGAGGGATTCGCAGTTACTGTTAACAATTCTAGGCTTAAGATGATAACCTAGATGTTCCAGTGTTGAGGGTATCTGTGCTGGAGCCTGACATTTCTACAGTCTCAGTGGTGAGCACAAAACCCCAAAGCTCTGCATCCGTACAGTCGAATAAATACAGCAGCTACGACTGCCTGTTCAACCAAATGAAACACTACAAAATATCGACTTTATTGCTATACTAGACTTTTCTCACTCTGCAGGGCTTCTGCTTCAGTTGTTTACAGAAGTGATATTCTAGACCTTGTGTCTTGTTTATTAAATAATCAGTGTCTTGTTTATTAAAGATTCAGGGGCCCAGTTATAAAGTAACCTCAAAAATTCCCATTAAAGAAAGGAAAACAGAAGTGTGAATGAACAAAAACATTGTGCAATGAACCCTATTTAGCTTGGAGAGAAATTATCTACATTTCTTTATTATTACATTTGTTTAGCATGAATGAATGAGTGAATTTCCTAAGTATTTGGCATTTCTTGAGCATGCAGTTAGAAGAAGGAAGGCCATAGGGAAACACGTTAAGGGATTTGCCCATGGTAAATGTTTAAGGGAAGCAGAGGAGAGGCTGGCACATGGATGTCCATTCAGTCATTCACCAAGTATTTACTGAGCACCTATTATGCACAGCTCATTGCCCCAGCACTAAATGTACAGCGGTCAGCAAAACAGACAGAATCCACGTCTACATGAGCAATACTCTTGGGTTATCTCTTACCCAGTTTTTAACGATTAACACCATTTTCAGCAATTCCATAATTCCACAAGCATTCATCCAATGAAACAGGAATTCAGAGGTTTAAAAGAAAAATCTATGACCTCCATCTAGGGGGAGGAGACAGATAAATAAAGCAGCTATTAAGTAGAGGTATGACAAAATGTGCTAAGGGAACACACAGGGGAGGGACAACCAAGCACTACTCCTGGTAAAAGGACCAGCTTCCAGGCAGGAGAGGGTGGCACACTTCAGAAACTTCAAGCAGGAAACAGAACACTTCTCTGTCCATGCAGAGGACATGCTCTAGGCTTAAACTGAGATCAGAAGTCCTTACACTGCCTACAGGGTCCGTGGGCCTCCACTACCCTGACCTCAGCTCTCACCTCCCTCCAGCCAACCTCCTACTGTTCTCTAAACATTTCAACACCCTCCTGCTTCAGGGCCTCAGCACCTGCTTTTCTCCCAGATCTAAAACTCTCTCACTCCCTTAAATGTGTCAAACCTCTGCTCAAAAGTCACCTTAACAGAGGGGAACACACATTGTAATATTAACTGAAAATTGGCTTTCTAAATATTGAAAAGTAATGCTGCAATTATTCATGGATTAATGATCCTTACAAGATCTGGGATGACTTCAAAGACTACTTGACTGAATTATTTCAGTCTATTGTTTTCCCTCTAAGTCCAAGTAAAAATCGAAGAAATGCTTCATCATTTGAGAATTTTTTAATTCTAAATTTTTCTTAAAGAAACAAAACTTTACCTAGCTTTTTCTAAAACCACATTAAAAAATGTTAAGAGCTAAGTATCAGAATTCTCTAATGATGCTTTCTTTTATAAAAGCAATTTTAATAAATGAAAGCCAACTGTACAATAAGAAACTCAAAGAAACATCCTTTAAGTGCTACTGCCTTCATATTGAGATCATGACCGATCACCAAGCCAAAAAAAAAAAATTATTTAGCAATGTCTGTCATAAACTTCCTACGCTGGTTCAAATACTACTGAAAGTAAGAATTAAGAAGTCAAAAACATTAAAGGAGACCACTAGATATAACAAACAGCTAAAATTCTAATAACTGACAATACTAAGTGTCAACAAGGGTGCAGAGCAACTGAAATTTTCTTACATTGCTTCAGATAAGAATGCAAAACAGTAGTCATTTTGGAAAACAGTTTGGCAGTTCAAATAGTTACCAATATTGATAAATATACACTTTTCATAGGACCCAGTAATCCCACTCCTAGGTACAACTCAAGAAAACTGAAAACATCTGTCGTACACACAGACCTGTACATAATTGTTTACAGCAGCTTTATTTATAATTGTCCAAAATGGAGAACAACTCAAATGTCCAACTCATGAACGGATGAACAAATCGTGGTACCTCAATATAATGGAATGCTACTCAACAATACAAAGGAACAAATTTAGTGGCGTGCTAGGGCTGACTGGTACGGCTTACGAAAGCCCACTGTTAATTTTCAGGAGTTTTGCAAGCTGATTTAGGTAGCTTAACAGGGGCCACGTTGAGAGTATATACACTGCAATAATTAGCAGATGCTACCAATCAGGGATTTTTTTTTTTTTTTTTTGGAGAGCAGGCCGTTACAATGTTTATCAGCATACCATTTAACAAACTACTGATACATGCAACAACTTAATGAATATCAAAAGTATTATGATAAATATATGGAATCTAAAAGAAAAAATGGTTCTGAAGAACCTAGGGGGCGGACAGGAACAAAGACACAGACGTGGAGAGTGGACGTGAGGACACGGGGAGGGGGAGGGGTGGACTGGGAGGAGGTGAGAGAGTGGCATGGACGTATATACACTACCACATGTAGAATGGATGGCTGGTGGGAAGCAGCTGCATCGCACAGGGATATCGGCTCGGTGCTTTGTGATCACCTAGAGGGGTGGGATAGGGAGGGTGAGAGGGAGACGCATGAGGGACGGGATATGGGGATATGTGTATACCTACGGCTGATTCACTTTGTTATACAGCAGAAGCTAACACACCATTGTAGAGCAATTATACTCCAATAAAGATGTTGAAAAAAAAAAGGATTACGATAAATGAAAGAAGACACCAAAGAATACATACTGTACGATTTATGTGATATTCTAGAAAGACAACAGGGACATTAATTTGATTAACAGTTGCCAAGGCCTGGAGGTAGAGGGAACGGATTCGCCACAGAGGGGCATGAGAGAACTTTTTGGAATGATAGAAATGTTTCATATGTTGATTGTGGTGGTGATCAGCCAATTGTATACATCTGCCAAAACTTTTACCACATGTAAATTACACCCAATAAACCTGACTACAAAAAAATTATAGAAGTCATTTATCTCTTAATTCTTTTATGGATGACAAAGGCATCACACATACAAAGAGAGAACTGGAACTCAGTGGAAATAGACAACGCACATAAATAGAAAAAGATTAAAAATGTAAAAAAAAAAAAAAAGTGAACTTGTAATCACAGGAAGTAAAAAAACAGGGTTGGGATAATCCTGCCAAGAATAATGTAAAAATGGCCCTACTTTGCCATTCCAGACTAGTATCATTACGAGAGGTTAGTATTACTAAGGTCTCTTACTACTCAGAGTCAGTGGCTCAAAAATCCCATGATATTTTGTGTTATGACAATGTCAGATCCACTTTTCAACTGTAACAAAACATCAATTACTAATATTAACATCAAGCAAATGCTGTCATTGACTTAGAGCCAACTGTAGCCTTGTCGTGCTGGCTCTGGCTTTACACAGTCTGGGCTCAAATGTTGGCCCGCCAGTGGCTGTGACTTTGAACAAGCTTCTCTCGATATCTATTTCCCCATCTGTAAAATGGGATTAACATTTTCCTGAGGTTTCAATAAGAATGCATGAAATATGACTTCTATGTGCTAAACTATCAATAACAATCATTTCTTATGCATAATTGGAAGTGAAAGATATAAATTATCAAATCTAATCCTAAGAATTTTAATTTTCCTAATATAGCAGATTTATTCTTTAATTATATATCCAGTGGTTCATAATTCTTTGCGTAGCCAGATCTTTTTGAGAATGTGTTGACTCCATGGACCCTTTACCCAGAAAAAATGCAAATATATGCTACATTCATATGATTCCCAAGGATTCTAGGACCCTCTGAAGCTCATGCATGAAATTAAAAATGTCTGATGTAAACTCTTAAAATTACCAAGTTGAGCAGTGGATTTTAAGAATCGTCAAAGTAGAGAATGCAACTAATATTGAAACAGCACACTGTCATCTACTTTTTTAAAAAAAACTTTTCTTTTGCAAGTAAGACCGGAACATGTTTCTAATTCATATCTCCTTTCTGCAGAAATTTTAAATTAGAAGCATAACATTTTTTACATGAATCAATTTCAACTCAGAAAAAGACACTAGTAGTCGAAACCTATATTTCTACCAGCCAGAGAATGAATGGTTCATAGTGTAACATGCACCACTGATGCTCAAATATCATAGGAAGGGTTCCCAAGTCAGTCTAATGCAATATATATTTTTAAATATCAAAAAAACCTGATTCCTATGCTTAGCGTCCCATGTTAAAGTTTTATTTTTCTTTTCAAGCGAGATTTATATTTTCCTAGATGTACGCACTACTAGCACATCTATTTATTTTTTTAATCAAACATATTTTTGCTTCTGTTTTATGTTGTTTATTTGTTACCCCGTCTGATGGTGGAAGCTGTTCCAAACCTGCTATCAAATAATTCCAACCTGGAAATATGCTGCTATCTCAAAGCAAAAGGTTTTGTTTTCCTTTAATTGTTTCGTTTTCATACTACAATAACCACTTGGCACTGACCAACTCATGCCCATCACTGAACAAAAAATAGTTTTTCGCATGCAGTAGCACCATTTTCCCACAGGAAACAACGATTTTTAAGGCACTGGAAGTCGAGGCAAGGGTTCACATACATAGTAAACATCCTTTCAATCGGTTTTATCTGATTATTTCAGTGAAAGGAAAACCTAATACCGTAGATCTCGGAATTCAATGGTAAAAATCAATGAAACGCTGCACCTGAGGATCACACACTGGCCAGGTCCGCCAAATGGCTTTTGGTCGGAAAGGTCACATCTGCTGTTTAAATCCCACGGTAACCGTGAATGTTCGCGATGCCACCACATCCCCCGTACAAGAGAATAAAAGGGCAAACACACTCCGCGAGAGCATCTCTGGTTGCTTCCACAAACGAAGGTTTCCAGCACAGGGCGTGGGGGGGGAGGGGGAGGAAGAGCAGGGCTCGGGAATAAGCCAGGAGAGGCCCGCAGTCTGCGGAGACAGCGCCCGAGGGATGGAGGCCTCGCTCGACGGCGCCCGGGGGCGGGGGGCTCCGGAAGCCGAGACCCCGCGGGGTCTGGCTGAGGGACCCGGACCGGACCCCGATTCCTGTATCGCCAGGTTACGCCCCCACTGCTTACAGGAGGTAACGTCCAGCCCCCTCCTCCCACATCCCCCGAACCACCCCAGCATCGCTCCCCACCGACCGCAGCCCTTGACCCCGACCCCGACCCGTCCGCTACGGCGCCCTCTCCAGGCCGCGGTGGAGGGCACAGGCCAGGCCGCCAGCCCTGGAGGCGGCGGCGGTGGCTCTGGGGCAGCGCGGTCCCGGGGGAGGACGGCAGCTGGGCCGCGGCCTGTCCCCAGGGGCAGCGGGCGCAGGGCCGCGAGTGGGCAGCGCCTCCGCCCCTTACGAACAAAGCGGCCGCGGCGCGCCGGGCGCAGGGCTGGGGGTGGGAGGCGGCGGGCAGGGGGCACTCACCGGAGGGCGGGTGGGCGCGGGCTGGCCTGACCCGGAGCGGGACCGCGGCGGGCCGGGCTCCGCGCCGGGGGCGCGCTGGCGACGGGGAGGGGGCGGCGGGCGCGGCGTCCACGGTGGGGCCCGGGAGCCCCGCTGAGGGGGACGGGGTTTCGGGCCGGGATCGATGCTGCGGCCGGGGGGTGCGGGAGCCGGTCGGCCGAGGCGTGCAGCGGCGCTAGGCGGCCGGGGTAGCGACGCCGCCGCCTCTCCCTTCTCCTGCCCCGCTCCCTGCTCCCCCGCGTCCTCCTCCTCGCTGGGTCCCCGCCGCCGCCGCCGCCTCAGCCTGGGCGCTTCTCGGGCTTCTCTTCTCCATCAAGGCCGGGCCGCCCCGCAGGGACCATCCCGGAAAGTGAGGGGCTGTTGCCGTCTCCCGCAGCTGTTGGTGGCCATCTTTAATCCTCCCCCTCCTCCTCCTCCTGCTTTCTCCACCTCCCGCTGGCTGCCTGACTGACTGACTCTGGATCCTCCTCTTTCCCTTCCTGCTCCTCCTACTGAGCCGGCCGCAGAAATTGCAACCGCTCTTCCTCTTAACCCTCTTGCTTTTCCTTCCTCTTTCCTTACTTCCTTCCCTTCCTTCTGCTTCCCGCTTTTACCCTTCTCTTACTAGCTGGCTTCGCCCCCTCTTGCAGGCAGCGGGCTCCGATTCTCTTAGCCTGAGTTTGGCCCCCCTTTTCACTCTTGTCCCTCTCTCCCTTCCCTTCCAAGAGGCACACAGCCCAGCTTCCTTCCTTTCCCCCGTCCTGCTCTCAGCTGCTCCCGTTTCCCTCTCCCGTGGTTCTCACCCTCCTCGGTCCCAATTAGTCAAAAGACTCAGCTAAGAAAGGACAGCTGGGTTCTGCTCTCCTTAACCCTACACCCGTTTGCTGGATGCCGTCAGGCAGCGACGGAAGAACGGGAGGCTGCGTTGATTTTACACAAGCTGGAGTACAAAAGGACTGCCCACGCTAGCTCTTTTACTACGCAGCTTTGAAACTCCTGGATGGTGTCGTGTTTGGCTCCGGCCCAGTAAAGGACCGAGGAATTGAAGAGCCCAGCCTCGGTTGCCTTCCCTCAGTGACCTTGAACTGGTCGCCTTAAGATTTTAGGGTTTCCCCCCCCCTTCCTGTAAAGGGCATTACTTATACCTTTGCAGTCCTAACAAACAAAGTGTTTAGACCCAATGAGCACGCTTTGGTAAAGCTAGAGCTGCTAGGTGGTCATCAGCTTGCCCCTCTGTTTGTTCCTAATCAACGCAGTGGACAGTTTGGGGCATCCTGTAGTTCTGGCAATGGAGGCAAGCTGAGCCGGCAATTGTGAGTGGACTCCCGTAAGCCGGCTTAGAGTGGGGAAGTGGTAATATCGTACTAATGACAAACTTGGTTTTCCTAACACTGCAAGCTACAGAAGCTTGTGAATTTCCTCTACTAAAGATGAAGCAAGCTGGACTTGCTGTTTGCTTCTTTTTAGCCACTTGGCCTTTGGCAAATTGGACCCATTTGTAAGGATTCGCTCACAGATTACTTCAAGATCCAGCATGGCTGACAAATACAGGGGATATTATATGTGAGCACTTTGGGGAAGCATCACAGTGGCTACCAAAAAAAACACCTTGCCCTTGAAGCATAAGATGAGTAGACATGTTCAAAGGTTATTCCCTTCCGTAGGCCAATTATAGAGGGAAATGTTTTAAAATGTAGTTTTATATTCTACTTCAAAGTAATTTTCTTAAGTTCAAATGTAAAATTATGTTATAAAAATGTGTTTCAAGCTGTTTGAAAAGGATATGTCAAAACAAACCTAAAAATATGTTTTAATAAAAAACATTGGTATACTGTGGGGGGCAGGGAGGTGGGGTTCAAATCTTTTTCTTTGATCCTCACAAAGTAACCTGTACCTAGTTTGGTTCCAGATTTCAGTTGCCATCTTTCAATACCAGTAATTCTTCTATTTGAAATCAACAACCTGTATCAACATCTAAAACTCTTTTAAACCCAAATAAAGTCTTTGAGACAGCTTTGTATAATACATTTTAGAATAAATTATTAAAAACAAAGCACCTACATGGTGTAAGGCTCTGTGTGTGTGTGTGTGTGTGCATGTGTGTTTTCTTTCTGGCCTTTAGGTGTTTATTCTTTATTTAGATTTTGTGTTTCTCCAGTTTATTACTAGACAAAATTACCACAAAATTCTTGATTCTTAACTATTTCCTTATAAAAGTGAATATTTTCAGAGAAAATAAAATGGATAACATGAACACAGAGTAAGAAAATCAGTTGACTTAAACACTGTGAGCAGCATGCATTTTAAAAGGAGGATTTTCAGTTAAGTATGAGGTTTCAGGAAACTTATTGTGATTTTATTTACACCGAAGAAAGAAGAGTTCTACATTTTTAAATTCATTAACACTTTAATTAGAAACGTTTTTCTTTTGAAGAAAATACACTACAATGAAGTGCATGGATAGATCAGTATGCAAATGTAGCCCTTTCTTGTTAATGTCTTACAAACTAAAAATCTCACAAAGTTTCTTCAGTGATATAAATATTGACAGGGGTGCGATAGGGTATATGGGGATATATGTATGCATATAGCTGATTCACTTTGCTGTACAGCAGAAAGTAACACAACATTGTAAAGCAATTGTACTCCAATAAAGATGTGTAAAAATAAACAATAAATAAATATTGACAAAAGATAAAATATTGATAAAAAAGTGATAAAAATGTAGCAAGCTTTTTCTGTTTTTACTGAAGCCATGTAAACATAAGCACTGTAATAATGGACAGTACCCAGAAAAATCAGACCCTTCATATTCACTTTTTTGCAGCTCTGCTTCAGATCTGTCATCATTACAGCCCTTACCTTCTTTAGTCTTTGTTGCTGGCTAAGTGTAGTTTCTCTGTCATCTTAGGGTTCGGGGATAAAAATAAAAAAGGTCAGATCAGGTTCTCCAGCAACATGGTTATTGTTTCATATGTATTCACTCTCAGATAAACTCAAGGTCCTCTGTAAAACAAAGAATTGTGTTAAAGTCGGGTAAACCCTTTGTGCAGAGGCCAGATGGAAAAGGATCGAGACATGTGCAACAAACCCCTCTGGGAATAGAGGAGCAAACACGAAGGGCTATTTCTAAGCAGAGTCTGGTCCCCAACTTACAATTCATGAATAAAGTGACTGTGGAGAATAACGATCAAGAGAATATCTGTGACAATAAACAAAACCCATATTTGTTTTTAACATGATTGAGAATTCTAGGAACATGAATAAGCAAAGCATAACTTTGGCTCATGAAAAATATTGAAATGTAAGTGGAAGAAAATAAAAAATAGTAGAAAATAACAAATATGGAAAATTGTTAGGATAAATAATATGTATTGACAATTTGTTATTTAAACAATTATTTTCTTTACATTTGCATTTAACACTAAGAATTTAAAGTTGAACAGGTAGAATTATCTCACAGATAAACATAAGTAAGTTATAGAATTTTTAAGATGTTTATCACCAGGATACAGAATGCTAAATTATGCTGGAACACAAAAATTAAAAGGAATTGAAACTTCAATCAACATATTTTTAAATTACATAACTATTATTTTTCAAATATGTGTCCATTTTCCCAGGCTATTAGGTACAACAATAGAAATGCCATATTGTTTTCCCTTGCTTGACAGAGCCAAATGGAAAATAAACAGGGCGAGCAAATGAAAGTCTCTGGGGGTCATGGGAATCGAATGACTATAAAAAACGTACTCCAGACAAGAATACAGTCTTGGATAAATATTCAGTTTTATTCTCATAATCTCTGTTCTTTTAGAAAAGACAGTTAATAATATTTCTGCTCCACCTCTTCCTCTTTAGATGGACTGTCTAAAACATCAAGTGAATAATGGCAAGCCATATTTATCTGCACTGGTTGAAATTTAGTATCATTCTTCACTCAATTTAGAGAACTCCTTATAATTAACTGACGAGCTGTCTTCCAGACAGTGCCATTTAGAGTCATTACTGCACTCTAATTGGGGAGAAATGCTTTTAGAAAGTCCTAATTAGAGACTTTTTTTGTTCTTCTTATACATACATTCAAAAGAGGTACTGTTTTGTGGGTTTTTTTGTCGGGGGGGGGTGGAGGGGAGGTTAGGTTGTAGCTTGGTATATTGTTTTTGTATTTTTACTTAAGTAAGTGATACAAGGTAAAGCTTCTTCAGATTTTGAAGAGTAACATGACCACATGAGGAAACTGAATACTAACAATTTTGCTTTTGCTCATCATAATGATCATGATTATAATAGAAACAGGGGTTTCTGAACACTTCATTGTTAATGATTTGTATTTCTACTTAAAGTTTGAAGGTTCTCTTAACTTTCAATTCCTTATATCAATATTTCTTTATAGAGAGTTCAGACTTTTAAAACAGTACCTTGACAATGTTTTTACAAGTTAAATATAGTAGTATGCAGACTAGATTTATTAAACTCATTAAAAAAATTTGGCTGAAAATTCAAATGGCTTATTATAGGTCACTTAGTGTATATTTGGGGGTACTCTGAATAAAACCAAGATCTCCCGACTCACTCTCTAGTTCAAAAACTTCAGAGTTGAAACGATTAATCCCACAGGTGAGAAACTGAAGTCCGATGAAACTTTTAACTATGCCACATTAGTTTAAATATAATTTAAACTTTATTTCCAGAAGTACTGTTCAACACTGACCTTTCTCAGAAATAAAGCCAAGGAACAAAGTAAAATAAACTGGGTTTTCCTGTTGTTTACAAAAATGAGAACAATTTTTAAAAAATAAAAAGAATTTAAAGTTCAAGTTGACTAAAAAAAAAAAAAAAGTGTGAATTATTTTTTAATCTGGACCAGCTCCATTCTATAATATTTATTTTTAGATCAAAAAGTGTAAAGTTAACTCTCAAAAATACTGTGTAATTTAATAGGTTGAGTCTAAATTGTAAGAGTCTAAGGACTCAGGAGAAAAAAAACCAAAACAACAAAAACACCTCTATTAGCTAAATAAAGTAAAACAGTGCCATCTGCTGACCAGAATGAAAAAAGTAGTTGGTCTTTGACACATCTATGAGAAGATAAAGGAGTTCAAGAAATAGGTATTAATTTATTCCACGTCTTTTTTTTTTCTTAATTTTTTTTTTTGTGGCTGCATTGGGTCTTTGTTGCTGCATGCGGGCTTTCCCTAGTTGCAATGAGCAGGGGCTACTCTTCGTTGCAGTGTGCAGGCTTCTCATTGAGGAGCATGGGCTCCAGGCTCACAGGCTTCAGTAGTTACAGCAGGCGGGCTCAGTAATTGCGGCACGCGGGCCCTAGAGCGTGCGGGTTTCAGTAGTTGCGGCGCATGGGCTCAATAGCTGTGGCGCGTGGGCTCTAGGGCTCCTGGGCTTCAGTAGTTGTGGCGTGTGGGCTTAGTTGCTCCGTGGCATGTGGGATCTTCCCAGACCAGGGATCAAACCCATGTCCCCTGCATTGGCAGGCAGATTCTTAACCACTGCACCACCAGGGAAGTCCCTCCACATGTCTTTTAATCATGCTAAAAAGTACTATGCTGGTGATGTAAAATTAATCAACCTCCTATATGGAAATTTCAGATTGTATTCTGTACTAGCTTGTGATTGTTAGTATTATTCAAAATCCAGCCAACAGTTAAATCTGATCATATCAGTAAATGTGGCCATTTGGCTAAAACCACATTTAGTTTTATGGATAAAATGCAAATGAGTACATGAAGTTATTAACCTGGAATTTTGAATTTGATAAATTTTATATAAAGATTTTTGTTTCTAAATGTATAATCACACTAAAAATAATTTGGAAAATAGAAAATTTTAAAGTTTGATTCTTGACCTAAGTATTTCACTTTGCAAATATGTGAGGGACTGCTAGGCCATGAACTTCATTGCCTGCAGGAGATATAAATAAGACCTAGTGTATGCCCTCATTTAGTTCACCATCTAGTGAAGGAGACAGATGTAAACCTGAAATTATAATGTCTTAAGAACTATAGCAGAGCATATACAGGATGGTACAGAAATACCTCATTCTGCTCTAGTGAGACACACAAATCATTATCAACAATTCGTATAAACTGAAATATAATAAGCATTTGTTCTTGTCCTCAACTGCTATAAATAATCCTCTGACTTGTGCAAGAACTTTATTTTAAAACTTTCTCCCCGCATGGTGTTTTTGTTCTATTGCTTTACTCCGAAACCTCAAAAGGCTAACATATCCTTAGCACTTCAGTTTCTCTCATTTCTTGCATCGAGTCTACTGCCAGGTACAATTTTACTCCCTAAGTATCTTTTTTTTTTTTTAAGAATTTCACTTTATTTATTTTTTGGCTGTGTTGGGTTTTCGTTTCTGTGCAAGGGCTTTCTCTAGTTGTGGCAAGCGGGGGCTACTCTTCATCGCGGTGCGCGGGCCTCTCACTATCGCAGCCTCTCGTTGCGGAGCACAGGCTCCAGACGCGCAAGCTCAGTAGTTGCGGCTCACGGACCTAGTTGCTCCGCGGCATGTGGGATCTTTCCAGACCAGGGCTCGAACCCGTGTCCCCTGCATTGGCAGGCAGATTCTCAACCACTGCGCCACCAGGGAAGCCCTAAGTATCTCTTAAACATTAACCTTCTTTCTATTTTCTCTGGCACTACCCTAGGCTCACTATCACAACTGCAATAACCTCTTATCTGATCTACCCACATTCACTTGGATCCCTTCCAATCCATTGTTCCCACTTAAAAATCTCAGTGCCTCTCAGGACCTGGCATGGTTGGTTCACCAACCACCTCTCTAGCATCAGCTCACACCATGATTTCTTGCAATTTCTCTGCTGCTGTCACCCTGGCCTGCTTTCAGTTCCTCTGTCTTGGCATGCTCCCTCTGCCATAGGGCCTTTGCACAGTCTATTCCCTGTCACTCTGTTCTTTACTACCTTAAATAAGCCTTCACTGAACTAACTACCTAAATCACAAAATCCCACCATTAAACACTTTCATAGAACCACTCAGCTTCCTTCATACCACTCATCACAGATGCAATTTTATAGTTTTATATGTTATTAAGTGACTTACGTCTGTAAATTCAATGAGGACAATGACTGTGTCTGTTTTGGCTCTTTATTGTTCCAAACTTATCAACATCATTTTTCATTACAAAAATTTTCCAATTCATATAGAAAAGTTTTGAATCAAGCAATTAAGAACTATCATAACTCAATAAAGTATGCTAATAAAAAGGATGAATAAAATAAGCTGGATTATTGATGATTCCAAATACACACTATTTTCTTTTATTGAAACACTAATTTAGTTTATTATTTTTCCTGCTTCTTTCCTATATGTCACAATAAGACTAGAAAACATATTTGTTTTCTTTAAGATTTGCCTACTGAGTCTGGTTATCTTAATCAGAATGCTTGCTAATTTGGGGGTGCACTATCTTCAAGACATTATTATATTGGGGGAGGAACTACAAATAAAGTAAAACATGGACCTAATATTTTCTAGATCTTCTCCATCATTGAAATGTTTTGTGCTTCCTCTTTTGTTCTTTCTTATCTCCTGACATTTCTGCTATCATTATGTGCCTTTAAAAATCAAGTTCCTTTTTTACTGTACTTTTGAAATTTCCAGCCAGTGGGATGGGAATAGAGGGACGCAATAACAAACAAATCAACCAAAACACAACCTACAGCTTCTTCGTTTTATTTTTAAAATTTTCTCAGTAGCTTGGGTTTTCAGATAGAACCAATCACTAATAAATAGATTTCTATTTTCTTGCCTGGTCAAGAAATTAAATCATTCTGAATTTAAATTGAGGTTATATAAAATCAGTTGAGGTTATATGGCATCAATCGATGCAATAGCAAATATTAGTTTTTCTTTAAATAAACCAAATTTAATTTAATAATATACTGATGGCTAATTTTATGTATCAACTTGACTGAACCATGAGGTACCCAGATATTTGGGTAAACATGCTTGATGTGTCTGTGAGAGTGTTTCTGGATGATGTTAACATCTGAATTGGTAGACTGAGTAAAGCAGATTGGCCTCACCAAAGTAGGTGGGCCTCATCCAATCTGTAGAAGGCCTTAATAAAATAAAAAGGCAGAGTAAGGGAGAATTTGCTCTCTGTGTGACTGTCTTCAAACTGGGACATTGGTCTTCTCCTCCTTTGGACTGGAACTTGGACTGGAACTTATACCATTGACTCTCCTGGATCTCCAGCTTGCTGACTAAAGCTCTTGGGACTTCTGAGCCTCCATAACTGTGTGAATCAATCCCTTATATTGAATCTCTTCATTTTATCTATAGATTATATATATATATAATATATATATATTATATATTATACATATATATATCTCCTACTGGTTTTGTTTGTATTGGTCTGGAGGACCCAGACTAATTACATACCATGACATTAAAGACGGACTATAGGTACCTGGATTTTACACTATTTAAACATAGTTATGTTGATTGATTTTGGTTTTAAATTCCATGCAATGTCATCTTGCATATCCATCAGTTTATAAAATAAGACTGAATACACACACACACACACACACACACACACAAAATCCTTGGTCCTTTAATTCCAAGTCTCTTCATTGTTCAAATGTGGGGGAATATCTCCCAACCTCTTCTTTTTTTCCCTCCAAATTTTTCAAAGGGGTGGCCTATTTATACTCCATTTATACTCAATTTCTCCACTCAAATCCCTAATAGTCATCAGTTGCCTGACTTTAACACTCTGTTGAAACTACTCTCACCAAAATCACCAATCATCTCCTAGTGCAACATCAAATGATTTCCATTTTAAACTAGAGGTTCTCTATCCTTATTTTGGAAATGCTGATATTGATTTAGCCAAAAAGTGCCTTCGGTTTTTAAGTAAAAATAAAAGACACATTTTTCATTTTCACCAAGAACTTTATTGAACAACGTATTCATCATTTTGTTCCACTACCTTCTACCATTTTTCAGGCAACTTCATAATTCCATCTTCCCAAAACTTTTTATCTTTTGAGCAAAGAACTGTTCCAGTTCTTTTACAGTCTTTTACTGCCTTTTACAGTCTTCCAGGGAATTGAAATTTTTTCCATTAAGAGAATTTTGTAAAGACCTAAATAAATGGAAATCCGAAGGTGCAATATCTGGTGAATATGGCGGTTGAATCAGAACTTCCCAGCCAAGCTGTAACAGTTTTTGCCTGGTCATCAAAGAAACATGTGGTCTTGCGTTAACCTGATGGAAGATTATGCGTTTTCTGTTGACTAATTCTGGATGCTTTTTGTCAAGTGCTGCTTTCAGTCGGTCTAACTGGGAGCAGTACCTGTTGGAGTTAATCGTTTGGTTTTCTGGAAGGAGCTCATAATAGAGGACTCCCTTCCAATCCCACCATATACACTACATCAGCTTCTTTGGATGAAGACCGGCCTTTGGTGTGGTTGGTGGTGGTTCATTTCACTTGCCCCACGATCTCTTCCATTCCACATTGCTGTACAATATCCACTTCTCATCACCCATCACAATTTGTTATAAAAACTGAACATTTTCGTTATGTTTAAGTATAGAATCACATGCGGAAATATGGTCAAGAAGGTTTTTCTTGCTTAACTATGTGGAACCCAAACATCAAAGTGATTAACATAACCAAGCTGGTGAAAATCATTTTCAATGCTTGATTTGGCTATTTTGAGCATGTTGGCTGTCTCCCGAGTGGTATAACGTTGATTGTTCTCAATTAATGTCTCGATTTGATCGCTATCAACTTCAACTGGTGTACCCGACTGTGGAGTATTGCCCAGTGAGAAATCTCCAACATGAAATTTTGCAAACCACTTTTGACACATTCGATCAGTCACAGCACCTTCTCCGTACACGGTAAAAATCTTTTTTTGCGTTTCAGTTGTGTTTTTACCTTTCTTGAAATAATAAAGCATAATATGCTGAAAATGTTGCTTTTTTCTTCCATCCTCAATATTAAAATGGCTACACAAAAATTCACCAATTTTGATAAGTCTTTTTTTAAATGCCACCTGTTATGACAGCTGTCACGTACAATCTAACAGAATTGTTTCGAATGAAGTTAAAGACAACTAGATGCTATTACAGCCATCTTATGGAAAAAACCAAATGAACCCTTTGACCAACCCAATACTTTCTCTCCCTGATACTTTCTTCTTTAGTTTATGTGGCACTGCTTCTGGATTCCTCTCAAATTCTCTACCCATTCTTTCTGTTTCTTTTACCAAATCTATTTCTTCTGCTTGATCCTTACAGTTATTGCTTTCCAAGTTGACACTGTCATTCCACTGGTCCTGTCAGTAATTCTTATGAATTCAGTTCTATACACTGATTACATAACCTGATATCCCCAACCTAGACCATTCCCCATACTTTTAGTCTCATATCCAATTACTTGTTAGATATTTTGTACTCAATCTCTAAAACTGAAATTATCTTCCCCTAAACCTATTTCTATTCCTATTTCCTATATTTCAGTTGTAATAGTCTTCATTTGACCTTTTTTTTTTTTAGAATGAAAATGCCAGCATAGTGGGGCAATCTCTGTGACATATGGAGGGTGTAGTAAATTGCATTATTGTTTACAAGTATTTGCTGTTGATCCCTGGGGGACAGTCATACTTTCCTGCCTTATTGACAGCAGATTTGACCATGAGACTTGCTCTGGCCAATAAAATGCAAGCATAATGACTGTGTCACTTCCCAGCAGATACTTAAGAGCCAGAACACACTTTGCCATGTTCTTTTTGCCCTATGTCAGGACAATCAACAATATTCTAGATGCTTCATCAGCTCAGGTGCTGGCATGAAGGTGACGCCATAGTGGCATGACTGAAAATAAAACCTGAAGATTATAGTCACTGAAATTTGGGGGTCATTTGTTAACATAATAAATCCTAGCCTATACTGACTGATCTGGGACTGGAGAAGTTTTAACCAAATAATTTTACAGTCATCCATGTAATTAATAGTGTACAAAGGCAACAGAAAGACATTCTCAGATATGCAAGTCCTATCAGACAATCTTTATATGAGTTTTAAGAATGAATGCCTTAAATATTTCTCCAACAACTGAAATATGAGAGTCAATGAGAAATGAGGGTATGAAATGACTGTCTGAAAGCAATGAAACTAGGTAAAAGAGTGATATCTGAAAAAAAGCATTGCAAATCTGCTTATAAACTGAATGCAAATATCATAAATAATTCTTAAAAAGGAGATATAAAATATTCATATAGTAACACTTTGGATCTAAATTCCATATTGTATTAGCAAAACTGATAAGGAAAAGAGAAAAATTTACAAAATTCACTGTATCAAATAGAGAGAATTAGAAATATATCATTTTACTCTGAACTTTGAATATTAAGTAAGGTTAAATAATTATGTTAAAATTCTTGAAGATAGTTTAGTAGAAGCTTGTAGTTCAAGATGGAAAAATAAAGACATTTTTATTTCATTCCCTTCCTTGATACCTACTAATTGTTAAAAAAAAAAATTGAGAAACAATGCAGAAGGGGGGAAAAAAATCTCTCATTTTCAATGAAATAAGGAAATGATACAGCCCTAAATTACAAAACAGGAAGCAGGTTTACCAAGCAATGAAGTGAAATGTGGGAAGAGGCTGAGTGCTGAGAACCAAAGCATGCCTTCTCTAGCCTTGAGCAGGACACAGATTTCTCACCAAGAAACAGGAACAGTCCTGAAAAACTGTGATCTGAATAGCAAGATCTGGGCCTGGAAGAGCCTCAGGAAAAGTGGAATGTCTAGTTTGATGGAGAAGTGGAACTAAAGAAGACACCAGGCTGTCATGACATCTTTACAGCCTCCAGCCTGTTGGCGATTGCTAGAGCTAAAGCAGAATGAGGAAAGGAAGAAAGGAGCCAGCAATCTCAGATCACTCCCCACCCCTAAACAGATTTTTGCCAATAACTCATTGATGAGTACTCTGTGTCATGGCAACCACTAGCTCTAAGGAAGGCAGGGAAAACACACAACTATTACAGTGTCTGTGGTACAGACAGACAATGGAGAAGGTGAGTGAGTCTGCAATTTTTGCCACTACAAAAAAAAAAAAAAGGCAGGATGGAATCTAGAAATTTAAAAAAAAACAAAAAGGAGACAAAGAGAAGATAAATGAACTACGAGAGAGAGAGAATACAGTGCAAGATAAATTACCTAATAAATAGACCAAGAGTTAAAATATGCATTTCCTCATAGTCTCTGTAGTGGGCTGAATAGTGTCATCCCCAAATTCATGTCTACACAGAACTTCAGAATGTGATCTTATTAGGGAATAAGTCTCTGCAGATGTAATTAGTTAAGACGAGGTCATGCTGGATTAGAGTGGGCCCTAAATCAAATGGCTGATATCCTTATAATAAGGGAAGAGGACAAACAGAGACACACATAGGAAAGAAGGTCATGTATTAGTGGAGGCAGAGACTGGAGTGATTATCTACAAGCCAAAGAATACCAAGAATTTCAGGGAGCCACCAGAAGGTAGGAGGAGGCTAGGAAGGATCCTTTTCTAGATCCTTCAGAAAGAGCATAGCCCTGCTGTCACCTTGTTTTCAGCCTTTTAGCCTCTGAACTATGAATCAATAAATTCCTGTTTTTTTAAGCCATCCAGTTTGTGGTACTTTGTTATGGCAGCCCCAGGAAACTAATACAGTCTCCAAGAAATTACATACAGCATGAGTGTGGTGGACAGACTCTAGGGTGGCCTTCATGATTTCTGCCCCTTGGTGTTTATACCCTTGTGTTACTTTCTCTCACTGAGTAAAGGTAGGACCTATGATTTGCTTCTAACGAATTGAATTCAGTAAATGGATAGGATGTATATGATTATTATATGTGATTACATTACATTACATTGTAATCCATCTTGCTGGGAGACTCTGTCTTGCTGGCTTTGAAGAAGTAAGCTACCATGTTGTGAGCTCCATGCCATATGGAAAGAGCCACAAAGCAAGGAGGTAAGGGTGCAACAGCCAGCAAGGAAATGGAGCTCTCAGTCTGGCAGCCCTCGAGGAACTAAATTCTGTAAACAACCAAATTGAGTTGGAAAGCAGATCCATCTCCAGTCAAGCCTCAGATGAGACAGCAGCCCCAACTGACACCATGATTGCAGCCTTCTGAGACTTTCAAGCACAGGACCTAAATAAGCTGTGCTCAGACACCTGACGCACAGAAATTGTGAGATAACAAGTATGTGCTGCTTTAAGCCACTAAGTTTTTGGTAATATTGTTATGCAGCAATAGATAACTAGTAGAGGGGAGATTAACCAAGATGGCGGAGTAGAAGGACGTGCTCTCACTCCCTCTTGCGAGAGCACCAGAATCACAACTGGCTGCTGGACAATCATTGACAGGAAGACACTGGACTTCACCAAGGAGGATACCCCACATCCAAGGACAGAGGAGAAGCCACAGTGAGACGGTATGAGGGGCACAATCAGAGTAAAATCAAATCCCATAACTGCTGGGTGGGTGACTCACAGACTGGCGAACACTTATACCACAGAAGTCCACCCACTGGAGTGAAGGTTCTGAGCCCCACGTCAGGCTTCCCAACCTGGGGGTCCGGCAACGGGAGGAGGAATTCCTAGAGAATCAGACTTTGAAGCCTAGTGGGAATTGATTGCAGGACTTCGACAGGACTAGGGGAAACAGAGACCCCACTCTTGGAGGGCGCACATGGAATAGTGTGTGCATCGGGACCCGGGGGAAGGAGCAGTGACCCCAGGGGAGACTGAACCAGACCTACCTGCTAGTGTTGGAGGGTCTCCTGCAGAGGCGGGGGCTGGCTCTGTTTCACCGTGGGGACAAGGACACTGGCAGCAGAGGTTCTGGGAAGTACTCCTTGGCTTGAGCCCTCCCAGAGTCTGCCATTAGCCCCACCAAAGAGCCCAGGTAGGCTCCAGTGTTGGGTTGCCTCAGGCCAAACAACCAACAGGGAGGGAACCCAGCCCCACCCATCAACAGTCAAGTGGATTAAAGTTTTACAGAGCTCTGACCGCCACAGCAACAGTCAGCTCTAACTACCACCAGTCCCTTCCATCAAGCCTCTTAGATAGCCTCAACCACCAGAGGGCAGACAGCAGAAGCAAGAAAAACTACAATCCTGCAGCCTGTGGGACAAAAACCACATTTACAGAAAGATAGACAAGATGAAAAGGCAGAGGGCTATATACCAGATGAAGGAACAAGAAAAAACCCCAGAAAAACAACTAAATGAAGTGGAGATAGGCAACCTTCCAGAAAAAGAATTCAGAATAATGATAGTGAAGATGATCCAGGACCTCGGAATAAGAATGGAGGCAAAGATTGAGAAGATGCAAGCAATGATTAACAAAGACCTAGAAGAATTAAAGAACAAACAAACAGAGATGACCAATACAATAACTGAAATGAAAACTACACTAGAAGGAATCAATAGCAGAATAACTGAGGCAGAAGAACGGATAAGTGACCTGGAAGACAGAATGGTGGAATTCACTGCTGCGGAACAGACTAAAGAAAAAAGAATGAAAAGAAATGAAGACAGCCTAAGAGGCCTCTGGGACAACATTAAATGCAACAACATTCGCATTATAGGGGTCCCAGAAGGAGAAGAGAGAGAGAAAGGACCCGAGAAAATATTTGAAGAGATTATAGTCAAAAACTTCCCTAACATGGGAAAGGAAATAGCCACCCAAGTCCAGGAAGTGCAAAGAGTCCCATACAGGATAAACCCAAGGAGAAACACACCGAGACACATAGTAATCAAAGTGGCAAAAATTAAAGACAAAGAAAAATTATTGAAAGCAGCAAGGGAAAAATGACAAATAACATACAAGGGAACTCCCATAAGGTTAACAGCTGATTTCTCAGCAGAAACTCTACAAGCCAGAAGGGAGTGGCATGATATACTTAAAGTGATGAAAGGGAAGAACCTACAACCAAGATTACTCTACACAGCAAGGATCTCATTTAGATTCGATGGAGAAATCAAAAGCTTTACAGACAAGCAAAAGCTAAGAGAAGTCAGCACCACCAAACCAGCTCTACAACAAATGCTAAAGGAACTTCTCTAAGTGGGAAACACAAGAGAAGAAAAGGACCTACAAAAACAACCCCAAAACAATTAAGAAAATGGTCATAGGAACATACATATCGATAATTACCTTAAACGTGAATGGATTAAATGCTCCAACCAAAAGACACAGGCTTGCTGAACGGATACAAAAACAAGATCCATATATACGCTGTCTACAAGAGACCCACTTTAGACCTAGGGACACATACAGACTGAAAGTGAGGGGATGGAAAAAGATATTCCATGCAAATGGAAATCAAAAGAAAGCTGGAGTAGCTATACTCATATCAGATAAAATCGAGTAGCTATACTCATATCAGATAAAATCGACTTTAAAATAAAGAATGTTACAAGAGACAAGGAAGGACACTACATAATGATCAAGGGATCAATCCAAGAAGATATAACAATTATAAATATATATGCACCCAACATAGGAGCACCTCAATACATAAGGCAACTGCTAACAACTATAAAAGAGGAAATCGACAGTAACACAATAATAGTGGGGGACTTTAACACCTCACTTACACCAATGGACAGATCATCCAAAATGAAAATAAATAAGGAAACAGAAGCTTTAAATGACACAATAGACTAGATAGATTTAATTGATATTTATAGGACATTCCATCCAAAAACAGCAGATTACACTTTCTTCTCAAGTGCGCACAGAATATTCTCCAGGATAGATCACATCTTGGGTCACAAATCAAGCCTCAGTAAATTTAAGAAAATTGAAATCATATCAAGCATCTTTTCTGACCACAACGCTATGAGATTAGAAATGAATTACAGGGAAAAAAACGTAAAAAACACAAACACATGGAGGCTAAACAATACGTTACTAAATAACCAAGAGATCACTGAAGAAATCAAAGAGGAAATCAAAAAATACCTAGAGACAAATGACGACAAAAACATGATGATCCAAAACCTATGGGAGGGACTTCCCTGATGGCGCAGTGGTTAAGAATCCGCCTGCCAATGCAGGGTACACGGGTTTGAGCCCTGGTCTTGGAATATCCCACATGCCGCGGAGCAACTAAGCCCATGCGCCACAACTACTCAGCCTGCATTCTAGAGCCCACGAGCCACAACTACTGAGCCCACATGCCACAGCTACTGAAGCCCGCACACCTAGAGACTGTGCTCTGCAACAAGAGAAGCCACCGCACAATGAGAAGCCTGGGCACCGCAACAAAGAGTAGCCCCTGATCACTGCAACTAAAGAAAGCCCGCATGCAGCAATGAAGACCCAGTGCAGCCAAAAAAAAAAAAAAAAGACTCTAACATTTCTTGTAAGGCTCATTTAGTGGTGATTAACTCCTTTAGTTTTTGCTTATCTGGGAAACTCTCTATCTCTCCTTCAATTCTGAATGGTAACCTTGCTAGATGGAGTATTATAGGTTGTAAGTTTTTACCTTTCAGCACATTAAATATATCATGCCACTCCATTCTGGCCTGTAAAGTTTCTGCTGAGATATCAGCTGATAGTCTTATGGGGTTTCCCTTGTATATGATTAGTTGTTTTTGTCTTGCTGCCTCTAAGAGTCTCTCTTTATCTTTAACTTTTGCCATTGTAATTATAATATGTCTTGATGTGGATATCTTTGGGTCCATCTTGTTTGGTACTCTCTGCACTTCCTAGGTCTGGATGTCTGGTTATTTTTTCCTCCAAATGAGGGAAGGTTTTATTTCTTCATATAAGTTCTCTGCCTTTTTCTCTTTCTCTTCTCCTACTGGAACCCTTACAATGTGAATGTTAGTATACTGATGTCATCTCAGAGGTCCCTTAAGCTCTCCTCACTTACAAAAATTCTTTCTTTTTGCTATTCTGATTGGATGATTTCCACTAGTCTATCTTCCAGATTGCTTGTCCATTCTTCTGTATGATCTAAAATGCTGTTGATTCTCTGTAGTGTATTTTTTATTTAAGTCACAGTATTCTTCAACTCTGATTGGTTCTCTCTTACATTTTCTAAGTCTTTGTTGACATTCTCACTGAGTTCCTCCATTCTTCTCCTGAGTTTGTTGAACATCCTTATGACCTTTTCTTTGGATTTAGTTTCCATGAATTAGGTGAAACAATTACTTCTACTGGTCTTGAAAAAGTGGCCTTGTGTGGGAGAGTCCCCTATGTAGACTGCTTTGGCAGATTAATTGGAGCTAGAGGTGTGGGTTGGGGGCAGTCCCTGGGGAGTGCCACACTGAGGCAACATTGGCAGGATGGCTGGTGCTGGCATGGGCCTGGAACAGTCCTGGTGGGAAGTCAAACAATGGTGCTCACTGGCACCTTTTACCCTGGAGAGAGCTCCAGCAGTTCCCTGCCCATTTGGCAGAAAACCTAGGGTGAGTAAATGCATTTCCTTCCTGCATTTCTAGGTGCCCTTTTAACTGCTGGGTTTTTTGTTTTTTTGTTTTTGCTGTGTCCCAGGTTGGCGAGTCTGCACTTGGGCCCCTCAGCAATATCCTCCTTACCGCAGGTCACCATGGGCGGTGGTGTTACCATGGGTACTGTATCTCTCTCTTTCCTACTGCTTCTATGTGGTCCTTCTATGTGCAGTAGCTATTCAATCAGCCCTCAGGTCTTCTTCAGGAGGAATTGCTCTATATGCAGGTGTAGATTCAGTGTATCTGTGGGAGGAGGTGAGCTCAAGGTCTTCCTACACCACCATTTTGGACCTCTGTGGTAATCTCTTTAAATAAATGTCTTAAATTGAATTAAGCTATACTGATGGAACTAAGGATGCTTGAAGGCACTTCATCCATCCTTCATAGTTTTCTAAGTGGGAGATTGAATTTTATACATGGATATTTTTATTTATTATTTTATTCTATTCCCATATGTATTTTATATAAAAATTTTAAACATATATTCTTAGAGAAAATTTATTATTTGCCATTTTTTTGAATTCCATATTATAATATCAGAATGTCTTTTTTCCACCTAGTTTTATTGCAATAACAGGGCATCTTAATGTCAATGTTTTAAAAAGTCTAAGAAAGTTAAACTTTTATACAAATAACATTATGCAAATTGTCTCACATAATTTTTTTACTCAACTTTTGTCTCAAGACATAAGTTATAAGCCTGCAGGTTTATAACTCCCACTGAAATGTTTATTAGTATTAACTAACAGTTACATAATGTTTTATCACGTATTTTTACATAATATTCAATTTGATGTTCATAGTAAATCTGTCAGCAGGGTATTATCATTACTATAATTACCATCTTAAAGATGAATAAGATGAAGCTTCAGGAGGTTAAGTAACTTTCCTAAGTTTTTTCTTTTTTTTTTTTTACTTCTTTCTTTTTATTCTGATGGCTCATGGGCTCCAGCAGTCTCTAATCAATGGAATCAAGGTATGCACACACACACAAAAAAATCCACTGGATGTGAGAAACAATGAGAAGTTCTATATTTTAAATCTAAAAATAAGACAGAAGTTAAATTTTACTGATATTTTATATACAGACTGATCCTCATATGATGAACAGTCTGTATGTCTGGTGGTCATGCTTCCTGGCTCTTTGGGTACAGGAGGTGTCCAGAAGGAAGTGTGGGAGCTCCTGAAGATGACTTCACAGAGTGCCCCTCTCTTGTTTGCTCACTCTCAGTGTATTGTGTCACAAAGCAGCTTGCATGTGTCCAGTTGAGAAGATTTATGGATTATATGACCAATTTTGGGCTAAACTCATCCTCATAAAATGAACAAATAACAATACAGAGCTTCCAGTAAAGAAAATCCCAGTTGGAAGACTAACAATGTTTAAGCAGACAAATAAGAAAATAACAAAACTGCCATTTTTCTTACTCAAAATGTGAGATTTTTATCAGTCACATTATAAGATAAAATAATAATCTGAAGAACAGTTGGCCAAAATTTTTTTTTTTTGGCAGGGTCTACAAATAATTTTATTGAACAAATAACACAACAGCCTTCCTAGATTGAGGGCTACCCTCCCCAAGCCATTTCTCACACACTTAAAGCACAGAGTTTTCACAGTAAGGAATTAAAAAAAAAAAAAAAAAAAGTCATTTCTGTGTAGAAATCACACTCTGCCCCAACATCACGGACTAGACTATTTACAAGCTTTCACATTTCAGGTATTCCTTTATGATCGTTCTCTCCTTTCTGTCCCTACCCAGGGGCTCCAGTACCTTTACTGATCCTGAAGGGATGGGTATGCTGTAGGGCAAGGGGTGGTGGGCTCCTCAGAGCTACTGGCACCAGCCCTAGGGTGCTGTCCCTTACCACAGGGTGGCGGATGCGTAAGGGCAAGGGGGATTAGACACGGTAGGTGGGATGCGGCAACACCCCATATGCACAAGAATCCAGAGCCCTTCCTGATCCCCATCCTATGCCCTCTCAACTTGGGGTGGGGTCAACAGCTAGTTGCAGTTGGTGGGGGGATGGGCCCAGCCCGGGGTAGACGGAGAAGCCTCCCAAACCTATTAACAGCCAGCAAACTGTCCATCCATCTGGGGCGAGGGTAGACAGACGGGCAGGTAGGCAGGAAGAATCAGGCTTGTTCTGCCCCCAGCTTCGGTCCAACACAGGAGGAATTGAGGTAGCAAACGGCTGAAATGCTCCAATGAGAGGGAAAGGAAGTTCCCACTGTGCACAGCTCCCACATCCTGGGTCTGGAAGAAGGCAGACCTTGCTTGTAAAGTGACGTAGCCTCCAGCAGGGCTGGGCCCTGGGCAAGCTTGCAAGAATGCAGGCCAGGCGAGGGCACAGGAGCCAGGCATTCCTGACCAGCACATGCCCTGCCATGCTCCTCGGAGGGATAGCTGGGAAAGGGAGACTGGGAACTCCGCCATCAGCCACCAGCCACCTCCCGTCCACACACAAAGTAACACCCAACCAGCACTGCGGGACGGCCCTGCTCACAGGTGAAGGTTCCGGGCCACGGGAGTTTATTGATGCTGTGGTCCCAGCCTAGGTTCCTCAATGGAAGCCACACCTGGAGCCTGGGGGTTTCTTGCTGGGGCAGGGGGTGTTTATGGCTCCCCCCCCCCACCCCAGGCTCACACCTCAAAGAGGATCACAGGGAAATCCACGTGGATGCGGGGCGGGGGGCGGGTGGTGGATCCAACTTCACGATGCCCTGAGGAATCAGGTTCTCATGCACCCGCCTCGGCTTGGCCCGCTTCTGCCCGTTCTTGGTGACGACTGTGTCCTCATAGAACTCGTGAGCCAGATCCCCATCCTCGCCCTAGAACATGGAGCCGCGGCGCGTGAATACGAAGGGGGCCACGGCTCAGCCTCGAGGTCGCACCAAAGCTTGCTCAGCGACAGAGCCTCCGGGCCGCCGCCCAGGCGAAGGGCCACAGGCCCCGAGCTTGGGAGCCGCGGGCGCCCATGTCAGGGCCGCCGGCACAGCGGGCCCCGCCGCAACTTGGCTGTCACAGGGCCTCCGCCCGCGGGTGCCACCGCCGCCGCCTTCCGCAGGCTCCCAAAAAGTTTTTTAACAATCGACAATAATATTTAAAATAGAGATTTACATCCTCTGTCGTTATTCATGAATATCACATGAGGTGTATATTTTCCCTTGGGACACTGGTTAATTATCAGCAGGCCATTTTAACACTAAGTATCTAGAACAGGAAGACAAATTCGATAACTGTTCAGCAATGTCTGAAGTTATACTCAATCCAGAACTTTATAAAACTTCGCTAAAAATTAATAAAAACATTGAGAGCCTCCTTTAACATTTCTTATTTAATTGCGAAGGCAACAAGCAGTTCACTCTGTTACAGTAAAATGCCTGAAAGAATCCACCAAACCAACAGGCATTCCTTTTACGTAAAGAATTATCAGGGCTTCCCTGGTGGCGCAGTGGTTGAGAATCTGCCTGCCAATGCAGGGGACACAGGTTCGAGCCCTGGTCTGGGAGGATCCCACATGCTGCAGAGCAACTAGGCCCGTGAGCCACAACTACTGAGCCTGCGCGTCTGGAGCCTATGCTCCGCAACAAGAGAGGCCGCAATAGTGAGAGGCCCGCGCACCGTGATGAAGAGTGGCCCCCGCTCGCCACAACTAGAGAAAGCCCTGGCACAGAAACGAAGACCCAACACAGCCAAAAATAAAAAAAAAAAAAAAAAAAAAAAAGAATTATCAGAAGATGCAGAGTGAACATTGCTGAAGATATGAAAAAAGTTACAACAAATTACACAGTAAAGGAGGACATGATATATAGTAAAATACCAATGTTTCTCCAAAGTTTAAGCTTGTGGTATTTGCTAGGTTCTATTTCAATAATTAAATCTACAAAAAAGTTCTACTTTTTGTGTAAGCCTCTAAGGTATATGAACCAGAAAAGATCTTTCTCAATAATAAATGACTTCATTAATCAAAACACTGTTTTCTACAAGCATTATGTATAACCAAGCTGCAGTGCCTGGAATTAAAAAGTATTACTAGGTTACAGATGAGTTTCAGAGATGGCAAATTCATTTACTCTATCATTCATAAACACTTAAAGTGAAATGGAAGTCACACATGCACAGCAGGTGTCACAACATGATCGATTTCATAAAAATAACAAATTTAAACCTATAATAAAAGCTCTAAACATTGTAATCACAGGTGGCATGATTATGGAAATCTTTTGTACTGCAGTGAGACTGATTGGTTATCTTGTATCAGAGACTTTAAAAGAGTTGAACTTATAGATCAGTATACACTTTTCTTAAAAAAAAGATAAAGGTTCCTTTCTTATATAACAAGCACAGCTGTCTATTAAACTGTTTCACTACCTGTTCCTATCAGATAAT